>NW_010389785.1:365-2234 GCF_000710305.1 Buceros rhinoceros silvestris | reverse complement strand
GTTCCCAGTCCCATCCTTCCCAGGCCATGCCTGCTCCTGTGCCTTGTTCCTCCCTATCAGCCCCTCCGTCCCTCTGCTTCACATCATCATTCCTCTGCTATCGCTTTTTCAACTCCTAAGATTTTCCAGAGCTCACACAGAACCTTCTCCTCTCTGGCCATCTGAAACACGCATTCTGCTGAACGTCAGATATGGAGGTTTCTTAAAAACTCTCAATCAAACCAACAAAAATGAATTGCAAAAATTACTGTTTCATCCTTTGCAAATACGACTTTTCAGGCACGTGTACTATTCCCACTACAAATCATCAGTGAATGCCAAAACTATCGTTATTCTTCCGGCCCTCTGCTCGATCTCTTCAGTAATGTCAAATCCAGCACTTCATGACAAAGGCCACATTGAAAATACACCAACAAACACATTCTTGTTTGTCTCTGGAGGCAAAGACAAGACGTAACCCTACCACCAGGCTCGCTCCCACAGAGAGGAATAGTAAAATGGAGAAGAAAGGTCTTTTGAAGAAATGCCGACAACCTCTTCGAAGCAGAAGCATCCCTCAGAGCAGAGGTTCCAACATGAGAGCAGCAAGAGACACCACCAGACCTCACAGCTGTGCACAGGCTCGACCTCCTCTCAGTGTTCTGTCTGCTCCCGTCTGTGATACACAAACAACTTGTGCTTTGGACTGACAGGACTCTGCACGGGTACAAACAACATGAGACCAGTAAGGACTGTGAACGTTCACAGGCAGTTCAATGACGCCTTTGGTTTCGGCTGCTGTAACAGCTCGCGTACCCCTCATGGGAAGAGCAAACCTCTACTCTGTGAGAGACAAGCGTCAAAACTAACGGTTACGAAGCGCTGCACCCCAGCGAACATCATGCCTTTGTCCTTCCTGTCCTAGCACTGCACCCCAGCAAACATCGTGCCTTTGTCCTTCCTGCCCTGCGGAGTGAGCAGAGGTCAAACCCAAACAGATTGTCATTTTAAAGACCCAGCAATATGTCCTGTCAATGTCAGGAGAGGTGTTTTCTTCACCTGAACTGTGTTTCTGTACCAAACACAACACAGATCTGACTTCGGCTTGGGGATGACCAGCTGCACTCAAAACACACAATGAACAATCTTCATTGGCCACCCGAGGTGGGACATGCAGCCATTAACACCAGGAGCCACCCCCTGCACCAAGGTTCTCACTCTGGAGTTGGAAATGCCCTCACGGTGACACACTAAACATGTCATGAGACAGGTTCCAGAGTGGCCACCCTGCCACCCACAAAGCGAACTCTGACGGGAACCATCGCCTCAGTATAGGAACCATGACAAAGGTCGGCAGCACCACAAACTGATCTTACAGTGATGTTTGCTATTTGCTGGTTCTGTCTAAACCTTGTCACTCGTCCCTTCCACAAACAATCCGCATTGCTCAACGCTGAGATGTAAAACTCATTCATGTTGATTTTCTGTGTGTTTGAGGAAATGTTTCTTTTCTGTGCTTTAGATACAGTGCAAGTAAGCGTAAAGGAGAGAAGAGGTTTGGAGAGAAGGTAAATGTTTTTCTAGCAACAAGCTATACCTTCAGGAGATCACAGGAATGTATCTTCCACACCCAAACCCTGGAAAATAACAAAACATTCCAAGTTTACTTCAAGTCTTCTGGAATAATTTTCTTCCCCTTAGCAACTTTCAGAATTGTTTAATTGCGCCAATATGCTCCAGGTAACAGATCTGCTGAGATCAGAGCTAAGCGCGGCCTAGAGACCGGGCGCTGTGAGCGGGTGAGAGAAACCAGAAATACTGCGGGTCTGGAGTGCAGAACGGGAGGAAGTGAGAGGCCGGACCACGGGCACCCCTCAGCCCCTCCCGACG
>NW_010389785.1:0-257 GCF_000710305.1 Buceros rhinoceros silvestris | reverse complement strand
CCCCCCCCCCCCCCCCCCCGGGGAGCCTCAGACGCACCGGAGCCCTGGCACAGCACCTGCGGGGGTGCGCTAGGTTCTGGGCTCGCTGGAGGGCAGGGACACGCTGCAGCCAGAGAGAAACATGGACACTACGGCAGTGGCTCGCACATCTCTTTAATGGCAAGGAGGAATTTCAGGGGCCTGACACCCTACAACGGGTCGAGCCCAACTACCCTTAACGGCGGGGCAGGCACGGGCACAGCATGCCCGGGGGCCGG
>NW_010389784.1:0-9514 GCF_000710305.1 Buceros rhinoceros silvestris | reverse complement strand
CCACTGTAACATTATACCGAAAACAGCACTTTTTAAGAAGTGAAACGGAAAAGAAGGAGACGCAACTGTTCATCCTTTCCCAGTCTATGGCTGAATTTGGGATTCCCGACACAGATGGTAAAGAATATGAAATACAGAGGAAGTCCCCTGGGTTTGATAGTCACCTGTCTCTTTTCGGCATCACCAAACTCTTATTTCCTCAATTAATATCTACCAGAATCAGCAAAATGACATCCCTCTACTGCTACTAGTATATCAAGATTGACCTTGACATCATGGACAAGAATATAATCATGATAATGAACAAATTATTTTTATATAATATAGCAATCAAGAAGACTACTATTCCCTTCCTTTTCTCACAATAATACCTGAACATTTTGGGTTTATTTCATCTTTAATTGCTTGCATACCTTCATTATCATTAACATTTTACTTCAGTTTTTATATCTCATTTCTAAAATAAATTAAAAAAAAATGGAAAACAGTGAAGTTTAAGAATATTCGTAACATCATGTAAGATGTATGGTTTATGTAGGGCAATAAACAAATAGTGCAATGTTTGCAACATTTTACGGGATTTACTGTTGTGAATTTTGAATGACAGCACATTCGTCTCTTAGGGCAACCACCTACCAATAATGTAACACCTACACCATCGTATTCACTCCATATTTTATATAGTTTATACAAAAACAGTGTTAAGGATGTTTGAGAGGATTTTTTTTTTTAGTACATTATAGACAATCCAGACATACCCACCTTCCAAAGGACTTTCTGCCCCTAATTCTTTTCTTTTTCATAGAGTTTTCTCCAATAATTGTTATATTAAACCAAATAATTTGAAAAAAAAATTCTTTGCAACCTTCTGATTATGAAAATGAAGAGTCCAAGTTATTGTGAGGTCAGACCTGTCACATACAGTGGAAAAGCAAATCAATTAGAACTGAGTATGTAAAATTGACTTGAATATGTCTTCACTCACTGAAATACAATTAATACAAAACTGTTCCCTAGTCAGACTATTGACTCTGTTAAAATAGTGGCTCCACAAAACACTCCTGGTTTTGTCCCCAAAGATCACAAATTGACTAAAAATCATGCTATTTTAGATAAAATAATCTTTCGTCTTCTGGTCAGAAATTAAAACAAACTTTAAAAGTTTTTACAAACTTTGATCACTGAAGGATTTATGCTTAAATGATACAGTCACAAAAGTCACAGAAAAAAAATAATATTTTTCTGCTACCACAACTAGTTTTTTTGTCAAAACTAAGTTACTCAAAGATAGAGTCACTTAGGATGAAGTGTAGTTTCACAATCAATTTCTGACTTGAGAGACAACCTAATAGCAGGTTAGCTATTGCTGCCTACAGTTTTCTTTACTCAGACATTTATAATTGGAACTAAAATATAGACCACAAAAGTCTCTTCATTTAATTTAGACAAACTGCAGTTTAGTGTTAAGGACCTTGTCTGTTTTCTTAGCATACTTGTAGGATGTTTTAGGCAGACTGTAGCTCTATCTGTAAATCGTGTCTCAGTGAAGCAAATATAATGGCTATTGATTTAAAATGAGTTTCAAATTTTCTGTAAGAAGTATCAAAGAGTTGGTAAGAAAGAGATAAACAAATATTCCATGTGGAACACACCTTTCTGCCACAGTAAACATCCATTCTCCACCGCTAGCGAGGGACTTCACAACCGTCATGATTCCACAGCGTGCTAAAGCAACACCACAGGAACAGGTAACTTCTGCCCAGCAAATTCAGAAGAAACCTACAAATAAGCAATAAAAAGTCAGAAGGCAAAAATGTATCTATGAGTTCCCCTGGCGATTCACTAAGGAGAGCGTACTGATGGACAGTATGTTGTGATGATCTAAACTATGTACAGCCAGTAGTAAATTCAGCATTAGTATCTCTGTATATACAAGAACATATTATGATACTCATGTTTTAATGGCTCCCCCCATTTGAAATTTATTATGTTCCAACATGCCCCTGGATGCTTTCTGATTTCCCTGATTAGTCTAATATTTAACTCTTCATAGCATAACCATGTCTGGAAGGTCATTCCACACATTTTTTGTTTCTGTGAAAAATTGCTGCCAGGCATCTGTTTTGAACCTTTTCTCCTCCCATTCTTCTTCCCATTTATGCCATCTGATCACATTACTTACATCAATCTCAAAGTTCTAATTTAAGAGGACATTCCTCTCAATCATGGTGTAGTCTTGCCTGTACTTTTCCAAATATATTGAGAGAGAGTTTTATTTTCAGTTTGAAGCAATTTAAAAATAAAAAAATTAAACTCAGTTACCTGCCAGCCATTACTACCCCAAATGTTTGAGATTAAATCTTTCAAGAGTCTTATTAAAATCAACAAAGCCCAACTTTTTTACAAATGAATCAGCCCTGGAAACCAACTGATGTAAATGTAATCCAATATTCTAAGCATAGCACATTGGCACTGAGTAATGAACCGTACAGGCAGAATAATCCTGCATTTATACAATCACACCTCAAGTTTCCTTAGCTAGGAGAAATATGCCAGCTAAACAGAAAAAAACCCACAACTGTTAGCTATTCTCGTCTACTCCACTTGCTCTATGTCCCAATTCCTTTTCTGAATTGCAGGAAAACCTTCAGCCTTATTGTTAATGTAACCGCCCTCTGTTGTCTTATGAAGGACACAGAGAGCAGAACAAACTGAATATAAGATGAACTGCCATAAGGACCATTTTTTTCCTCAGTTGCACCAATATTTGCCCACACTGAGAAAATTCCAGGATTATACCCTAATCTTTTCTGAGACTTTCCTACTGTTTTAGTCTGTATTGTTAAAACAAGAAAGAGAAAAATCAGGGTCAGCAAACTTATATGTAGTCAAAACTTCAAGCACCTAAGTTTTAACATAATCTAGATCTTATCATATAAAGTGTTTCTCTCCACATCTAAGCTGTAACACTGTGATTTTATATTGACTACTGTAAAAGAACCGCAGTAGCAAGAGACAATTGCCCTTTGCACCTTCATGGCAGTGGATGCTATACACTGTTTTATTTGAAATCTGACATTCCAAAATCATTTTTCATCATGAGGAAAGTTTAAAATAAGGAGCTGTCTGCTATTTTCAGAAAACAATGCTGGTCTCTATATTGGTATGCCACCACTGCCCACATTAGGGACGTGAAGCAAGAAGTCAATTGTAAAACAGAATAAAACATCCTTTTGTGGTTTATTTCACTTTATTGGTGATGTGTTAGATACCTCATTCAGCAATAAATCTCTACTAGTGATACAAGCAAGTGGAAATTTATCTTCCTGGGCTTTTAGACTAAGTTCAGAGTTCTCTGAACTAACACAGTACTGGGTTTCACTGAGATAGCCCAAATTTTCTTCACAATAGCTCATATGGGGCTATGTTTTGTTTCTGAGGTGGAAACAGTGTTGATAACACAAGGTTGTTTAAGTTATTGCTGAGCAGTGCTCACTCAGCATCAAGGGCTTTGCTGCTGCTCACTCCACCCCACCAGTGAGCAGGCTGAGGGTGCACAAGAAGCTGGGAGGGGACACAGCCAGGACAGCCAACCCCAGCTGACCAAAGGGATATTCTGTAACATACATCATCGCACTCATCAATAAAAGCTGGGGTAGGAGGAAGCAGAGTGATGGAGTTTGTCTTTCCAAGTAACCATTACATGTGATGGAGCTGTACTGTCTTAGGCATGGCTGAATACCTGCCAGCTGATGGGGAGTAGTGAATGAATTCCTTGTTTTGCTTTACTTGTGCATGCAGCTTTTGCTTTACCTATCAAACTGTCTTTATCTAAATGCATGAGTCTTCTAACTGTCACCCTTCTGATTCGCTCCTTCCCTAGGGGGAGCAAGTGAGGTGCTGGGTGTGCAGAGCTGTCCACCGGAGTTAAAACATGACGCACATTTACTCTAATTCAGAGAGTTTCAGAACCAGTTTTATGGGCACAGTTAAGAACTCTAAAATGCAGATATTCAGATGAGGCAAAAGGGGGAAATCTCACACACATGATAATGTTTAATTTTTTGTCCACATAAATAGCAGCCACTTCAAGTAAATACCCCGAGGGTTTCACATAAGCACCACAAAACAGCCAATTATATACAAACAATTTAACAACAACAACAGAAAAAGTTCAAAAGCAACAATATTTTTTCTTTTAATATGATTTGATAGAGACAAAATAAATAGCAACAAGACAAAGTTCAGATTCTTCTCCCTTCCTAAGTTTGAAGGTGAAACGCTTAAGAGTTCAACCCCAGGGTCAATTAGGTCTATCAAGCCTCACACAAACAGCAGTGTTTAAAAAAAGAGAGTATACTTCAAAAAAGCAAAGACACATGTTCCTGTGACTTAGTTCCAACCCTTATGACTTCAATGGTGCTCCAGTGATTTAATGCAACAGTTGATGTAGATCTTCTCCCTTCTCCTGTTGTGTAATTTAGTTTGGTTTTTTTGTAAAAAAAACAAAAAACAAAATAAAAGAAAAAACAACCAAAAAAACCCAACAACCAAAGCCTAGATCTGAGCCTTCCACTAACAAATAGTGGTGCCACAAACAACATTCAGAATAAACACATGCACAGTGAAGGGCTGTAATTTGCCACAAGAATCTGCAAAATACTGCGCAAGGAAACAACATGACACCAATCCATCACCCAAAACTTATAACCAAGAATATGAATCCTGTTACTTGACTTGCAAACTGAAATCTGACTATTAAAATTAGAATGCCAGAAGTATCTTGGTTTACTACTCTAATACACAGAAGATCATGAGCTAAAATGGATGTTTTAAAGAGGGACCTAAACAAAAGACTATTTTCTGATCAGTACAGTCATTTCAGTCACTATAAGATACAAACCAAGGAACATAAGGACCTTCCTCAAACTTTTTTAAAGTAGTCTTGATGTGATGACCTCCTGTTCACCAGAGGATACATTTTTCTCATTCTTCGCCAA
Organism: Buceros rhinoceros silvestris; assembly: GCF_000710305.1. Classification (NCBI taxonomy): domain Eukaryota; kingdom Metazoa; phylum Chordata; class Aves; order Bucerotiformes; family Bucerotidae; genus Buceros; species Buceros rhinoceros. The sequence continues at coordinate 4,514 of NW_010389784.1, read as the reverse complement.
AAGCTACAGCTTAGTGTACTTTGATAGCATCTTTTTTGTTTCAGTTGTGGTCAGTACCTTTGTGGTCACTTCATATGAAACTTCCTGTAAACTACAAAAATAATTAATTACACTACTTTGCTGACAGCTGAGAGACTGCAGAACTACCACTGTTTCCAGTTCACTCTTTTTTATCATCACTTGATAAACCTCATTTTCAGTAAGAACATAGTCTTTCAACATTTTGATTCATATCTGCACATCTCCTAAACATCTCCTAAACTGCTAGGTAGATCTTCCCCATACAGGTCTTTTTCCCACCATATACATTTCAGTTTTGAAAAGATTTATTTTCAGATTACGTCTTTCAATCACAACTATTATACCTGTAATCCTATGAATGGCACATTTTTGCATTCTGTAATTTCTATGTAGATCCTTTAAACAGTCCTAGATTATAATATCTATTGTTTTCACATTCTGTGGAGTTGAACTGTTCATGCAATTAATATTTTGATTGCAATTTTGTAATGTAAAATACGACCAGAGAGTGCACACTCACTCACAGAGCATTTCTGCTAACTCCCTGTTTTCCTTTTCTTCTTTTGGGTGTAACACAGTTGGAAATTTTTTCATTACACTTAGGTGTACTATGCAAGAAGTTTCCAAGCCTTTGGAAACCTGATCTTTAAGATGTATCACACAATGAAAAAAGGAAAAAAGAAAAATCAACAGAATAACAAAAAGTTATATAGGATAGACCTTACAAGCTCATTGGAAGACTCATTTATGCAATTAAAACCAAACCGAAGTATAAAGTCAGATCTTAAACTCCTAATTTTCATATGTAATCCTGTCTTGAAATTATGTGTCTCAGGGATGTTAGTAGTCCAAATGCACTTTGGATCTTTTCTCTCCTTGCTGTGTCTCTTCTGACATTCACATGTACCTAATAGTCCCATCTCCAAATAAATACACTCTTTATCATAACACAGGATGAAGAACTGTTTTTTCGCAGATATATCAGAGCAGAATAATAATGAGCTCAGAAAATTTACAAAGAGGCTTACATTAAATAAATTTAAATCCTAGAATTCCCACCATAGCTATAAACACTTTGGCACTAGAAGATTTTCTTTAGATTTATTTATGTAGTCTGTGACTCCTTGGGCCCAAGCAGGCTTTTATACGGACATAACTGCTGCCATGTCTGTAAACGACATTAAAACTAAAAATAATAAAGGTTTTTAAGAATCCATTATGCAATATTCTATTTTTTAGAGATACCAATTCATTTTAACAGAGAGAAATAATAACTGAGAGCAGGGCAGATGGCTGAAGGTGTTCGGTAAAACCATAATACAAAGTGAACACTATGTTACACGTATTGCAATGTCCTGATGCAACTACTGGAGGTAAACCCAAGGGAAGAAATGAGGTTTCATCTGTGACCTGTGTTCTTCACATGCGGAGGGGAGGGGGATTTTCATTTCTAGCCTTCATAGTGGTATTATTTCACTTCTGCCACTAGAATTTCCATTTCTATCGCTTACAGCACACTGTGCCCTTTGCCGACTTGCTTAAATAAGTAAAATACTTTCCCATATGAAAATGAGATCTGCCATCTTTTTTATTATTTGGAGGCATTTATAGCTGACAGAGTGGCAAAGAGTGGGTGGCACCAATGTGAAAATTTATAAATACCACCATCCCAATTCCTTCAAGGGTCAAGATACATAAAGGAAAAGGGTAATCCTTCAACTTCTGCTTCATCATTTACACAGAGAATTTTATTGCAACGTTGGCCTTTGCCACACTTAACCAGAAAGAGGATATGAAATATTTCATTTTCATGCCTTTTCATTTTCTCACATCATTACAATTCCAGATCACTATCTAGTCTGCTTTGTATCTGGTTTTGGTGCCATTGAATGCCTGGCCTCAGGAAAGAGCAGATCAATTCCTGTGGGACTTTACCTAACAATTCTTCCACATTATACTTCAAGGACTGACACAAACAGAAAAAGTTTTGGAGACTGTCCTCCATAAAACACCACTCACTGCATTGCAATTTGAATGTAATTTAAAACTCACCAAGGACTTGGACCATAATTTATATTTGCCAGATACATGTTAATTAATTCTAATGACATTAAAATAATCTCCTATTTTGGTGCTATCATACGGCAAACAGAAATGAACAAAAAGCAATTCATCCTTACTAGATTTTATTTCTTAGTACTTACAAAAGGATCTTACGTGATTAAATTTCAAAATAGTATTTCAATAGATCAAAATAAGCTCTTCTATATATTCTATACCATGAAAATTAGTCATTTGAACTAAAAAAAAGTTAGTTATCAAATATAAAAAGTCATTTTCTCGATAATATCTAAAATAAACTTACTTTAAGATATGGTTATTAGTAGATAGGTTACCACTATTCAATTTATATTAGGATTCCATTTCCTTCCAGATTCAAAGGATTCAACAGATTACTAATTAACATTACCTAAGATTATTTTCATGTTACTTGATCTTAATAAAGAGATAATGAAGGCTAAATGTTGACATGTGGCTATACTTATCATTCATTACGTATATGTACGCACACACACAGATACAGTCTCCTAACAGTATTGTTACTGGACCAAGTGTAATCTCTGTTATTACAGAGTCATTAGCAATTGCTGCAAGTTTATAATCTCAAAGGACATTCAATAGTTGATAACAAAACAGTTACTACAAATCATCCTTAAATTGAGCATTATCTTTCTGAGCACTTCCTTCAACAAGCCCTCCACACCATTGAGAAGAAAAACTCACAAAATTTTCACTGCCACTTTTCCTAATCATTTGACTGACATCTGTAGGTAGAGGGTAATGGTTTTCCTGTGCACTGAACTGGAAGTATAAAATCTATGTAAACCTGGAACACACATCATTAAGTGTTAAACTAAAATATTCCAATCCACTACGCTCGGCAAACTGCAAGAAGGCTTTTTGAACAATGTACGGGGATTTAACTACTGACTTGCATTCAGTTTAATGAATTCTTACAGCTAAAATTCACTGCCATAGAAAAAGTTAACTTTAGAACACACCTAATAAAATTTAAGGATGAGCTGTGGTACCTGAATATTTTAAATAGTTTTTCGAAACAAAAATTGTTGTGAGAATGCAGCATAAAGCTGAAAGAAAAAGAAGAAAGCTTTACGATGCCTGCGTCCAGCAAGCATGATAATATATTACATGTACCTTCTAAGTTTCTGTCCTGGGTTTGGCTAGGACAGGGTTAATTTCTCCAGCCAAGATAGCCAGACAGAACCAGCCAATGGGATATTCAATACCATACAAATGTCAAGCCCAGTATACTTATATATACATATAAGACAAGGCTAGCTGGGCAGTGTGGAGGACCTCGGCGGGTCCGAGGGAAACCTGATGGACCTTGAACAAAGAAGTCTACCCCTAAAGGAATAGAAATGTACAAGCTAATGGCTGGTAAACCAATGTGAGGAAATAAGCTTTCTGGAACAGGATGTGTGTCTGAGCAAAGCAGAAGTGCATAGTTGGTAAACTGCTAGACAGTCACTTGTCTCTAAGCAGAAGAATAAACATGAACCAATTAGAAGAGAACATGTAGAACTAACGTTGAACTAGAAATGTATAAAACCAGCTTGATAACGAGGAATAAAGGCTTTTTGACTTGCACAGTAGAAGTGTGTTGCATTGTCCATTCCTACATTCGCAAAAGGGCAGCAGCAATGTCAAACAGAGGCGGGGTGTGGTGCAGCGCGGCTTGGCCCCAGGACACAGTGTGGGGGCAATATGCAGGGCATTGTAAACCATCCACTTTACTATTGTTTCCTCTCCCTGTGTCTCTGTGTTGTTTCAGGTATATATATATATATATATATATAAGGTGAGCCTAGGCTGGAGGGAGTTTTCAAACTGCAAGGCAGTGGAAAGCAGCCCATTGTTTTCCTCTCTCTTTGGGTTGTTTCAGGCAGACTCTCCTTAACCCGCTCAGCTTTACCATTCATTCTCCTACACCCAGGAGCAGAAGAGAGAGTGGCTGCCGGGTGTTTAGTTGCCAGCTGGGTTTAAACCAGGACAGTCCCATTTAGCGCCCATTTGTAGGGCATGAGGAGTTGAGGTAACGACAGAGTTGACCCACGCCTGCTAAAACAATTTTGCTGTATGCACTCTGTGTATTAGTTAAGCAGTCCATGGTTACCGTGCCACTCCATTTGCTTGCATGGTGGTGTTGTTTAAATCCCTATGTAAACTATGTATTCCCTGTGGTGGTATTTATCAACTCTAGGAGATGGATCAGGACTCTCATATCGTTATATGGGACGCTGTCAACTTAGGATACAATTACATCACTGGTTACAAGGTTAATTTGGAATTTTATGCGGCATTGCCGTTTATTAGTAACCTCACCCAGTCTATGGACTAGACAGGGGAGGAGACTTTTTCAGCTTTTCAGAACTTTCAATACCCTTGTGTCCTGGGTTCAACATGGAGGA
>NW_010389783.1:530-814 GCF_000710305.1 Buceros rhinoceros silvestris | reverse complement strand
CGGGGTCGCAGCAGGCTGCAGGGTCCCAGCAGGGTGCAGGGTCCCAGCAGGGTGCAGAGTCCCAGTGCGGTGCAGGATCCCAGCAGGATGCAGGGTCCTGCCAAGGGAATGGGTGCCCCCAGGGTGCAGGGTCCTAGAAAGGTGCAAGGTCCCCCCAGCGTGCAGGGTCCTGCCAGGGGAACAGGTCCCACCACGGTGCAGGGTCCCAGCAGGACACAGGGTCCCAGCAGGACAGAGGCACCCCCCATGTCGCAGGGTGCTGGGTGGGTGCGGGACGCAGGGAC
>NW_010389783.1:0-274 GCF_000710305.1 Buceros rhinoceros silvestris | reverse complement strand
CACCATGACACCCGTTTGTGGGAGCCGACCGCCGCTGGGTGACAAGGACAAGCGGTTGCTGCGTAACGATGAGTTGTTGATGAACGGGGACACGCGGTGTCGCGGGGAGGGGAGCGGGACTGGGGACAGGGACAGGGACAGGGATGAGGATGGGATGAGGATGAGGATGGGATGAGGATGGGATGAGGATGGGGCAGGGACAGGGCTCGGGGTTGGACGGGGACAGCGATGGGGACGGGACAGGGACGGGGATGGGAGCCAGGGTCGGGATCAG
>NW_010389782.1:0-1344 GCF_000710305.1 Buceros rhinoceros silvestris | reverse complement strand
CCCTCACGCACCGGTCCCCACGGCACGGCATGGCCGAGGTCCGCAATTTAAAAAAAAAAAAAACCAACAACCCAGATGCATTGGTTTTTATCGTGTTTTTCAGTATTTTGTGTACAGAAGCAAACAGGGGGCAGCGCGCCGCCAAGGCGTGACATTTGCCAGGCTCGGTGGCAGGCAGGGTGCGCCTAAACGGAGGCCGTTCTGTGGAACAAGAGGAGCCAAAAGGCCGCGTGTCTCCCGGTTATGTAAGACACAATCTCGCCTGGAAATGCACAATGAATCGGGAAGGATTTATGTAATTAATTGACCAGTCTTAACCTGTTATCGTGATGTAAGGAATTTGGAACTCATTAATTTGGGCCCTGACAGATTTCATATTAGAACTGGCAAATATGGATTGAGCCTCTTATTCTTGTAGCAGCTGGAATTTCCATGACAGTGAGGATTAGTGAAGAAGACCTATTGCTCGAGTCAAACTGCCTCTTTTGTAATCAGCAGCCCTGCTCTGCATTAAAGGGGTAATGGGAAAGAGAAAAAAAGAATAAATACCAGAAGGAAAAAAAAGAGAGAGAGAGGAATGTATTCATGTATGGAGCAGAGCAGGGGAGGGAGAAGAGGGACCTCGTATCCTGGAGAGCAGAGGCACCAGAGTGGGGCTTTCCCGGGCCTGGGGCAATGAAAATAGTGCGGTGGCAGCCCTGGCATGTCCCACCACAAGAGAAGGTGCCCAAAGGACAGGTCTGCAGCATCGGTGTGGAGCTTGCTGCCTCTCAGCCAGACCTTCAGATGGAGCCTCCTGGGAGCCACTGGGTACCTGGGGCCATGTGTCAGAGGTTCTGGGAGCAGGCTCTGAGCTACCAAGGGCCAGAGGGTAATGGGGTTCCTGGGGAAGTGGGGACTGGTAAATACTTGGCTTCCAGACTGGATCATGATGTCCTCCACTGCAGGGAAAGGGATGCTCAGGGTGAATTGGGACCAGGCCCAGGGACAAAGGCAGGCCTCCATACAGCTGTGGCAAAGATGACTCTGCAGGTGACGTGCCTCAACTTCCCACGTACAAAGACAAGAGTAAGAAACCGGCCTTCGTCTGCTGGTTCACACCAGCCTCTCAGTACGGTTTTTCACAGTGCCTGGCTGGGGAGGGCCCTCATCCTAAAATCATTTTTAGGCATTGATGTAATAGTAATAACATCAAGTGCAGACTGAATGGAAACAGTCAAGGAGCTTTTATTTTCCCTCCTGGCAACCTGGTAATGACTGCCCTGGTAGTGAATATATTTGTTAGAAATTGCTTTAAAAGGTTTCCATCAGGCATCATCATATTTCTTCCTGCAAAGTGTTTAC
>NW_010389781.1:528-802 GCF_000710305.1 Buceros rhinoceros silvestris | reverse complement strand
GGGGGGACCTGCCCGCTTTCACTTTGATTTCCCCCAGCGTGGTGTTTACGCCACCACAACTTTTCACTTCTGAAGTCTGGGAGTCCTTGATTCTCCGTCCTGCCATGCTAATTAACTTCTGAGCAGTCACATTCCTTTTCCTCCTCTATTTACATCAAGGACCAAAAAAATATGATGCCTTACTATAAGATAATTTGGAAACATCTGATCTTCAGCGAGTGATCTCGCACGTTTTCATCCTGCGTGTTGTAACCATAATAAATGCAAGGAGTCA
>NW_010389781.1:0-271 GCF_000710305.1 Buceros rhinoceros silvestris | reverse complement strand
AAAAAAAAAAAAACAAAAAACCACCCCCCCGCCCTGCAGTCACATGGACACAAATAATAAGGGCACACATCCTTCAGGAGGATCCGGACTGCGCGGAGATGACATGTTTATTAATGCTCAGTATGTAAAAGTTAGTGCTTTCCACAGAGCGGAGGCAGGGGCACTCGCTTGGGTGCTTTTCCCCTCACTCCCCCCGTCCTGCAGCTCTGAGCTACAGAACAATTTTTTTTTTTAATTTAAATTTTTTTTACTTTGAATTTTTTTGCCACCC
>NW_010389780.1:0-3926 GCF_000710305.1 Buceros rhinoceros silvestris | reverse complement strand
GCTGGCCCAGTCCTAACCCATGATAGATTTATTGGCACCCAATGTTGGGCACGACCAGAGCTCTGATAGATTGCCCAAATATCTTGAATTCCAGCTCACTCTGTTGAAAGAATATCACGTTTTTTCCTTTGAGTGTTTTTAAGGATTGGAAACTAAAATGGACTACTTACATCATGTCATGGATGAGAACAATATCATATAGTATCTTTTTAGCACTTGTTTTAGAGTTAAGTGCCGGAGTGTTGCCTTATGTGCTGTATGCATTGTCTTACTGTTTACCTGTTCTTAGTGTTTATTTGAAAGTTACCTATTCTGGGTACTGGGCAAAAGCTGCCACATTTTTATAGTGTTTATCACTGATTTATGCTTTCTTAAGTTGGGCAGTGACTGCATCTATGTATGTACTATGGGCCTTACATAGTGGATCTTGTTAATAAGTACATTTCCAGTTTTACTTTGGGACATTATACTTCTCCCTATTACCCTAATCGACTCCACTAGCTTCTGGGATTCCATTGGGTTGTGAGGAGAGTGGATATGGTTAATACAATCAAGATATCATGTGACTATCATTGTCGTTAAATTTATTCTTCTTTCTCTCTACTGCATGGCATCAGATTAAAGATTGGTGCTCATATATGTGTCAGGCAGCCACCTCAACTTGTAGCGTGGATGCTGCTCCAGAGCAACACACATCACGGTTACTCTGACCCTGTGAGGCTTTATGACACGCTCTGCAGCTATTCAGACTTCACAAGGCTTTATGACACGCCTGACAAGCATCATAACTTCACATCCATCAATCCCCCACAACAAGGACTGCTGCTGCTTCAACTCTGTCAACAAGCATTGTAACTGCTCCAAATCTGGCAGCAAACACTGCAGCTCCAACAGCCACTGTAGCCACTCCAAAGATCACTGCAGCTACTCCAACTTCCAAAAAGAGCACTGCCTCTGTGAGGAGAAAGAAACAAACAAAACAGTTGTATCACCTATATAGCCCATTTTGAACAGCGACAGATGAGGGAGAGAGTCCTTCTCAAGCAGAATCATTGGAGGAGGTTTGGAACTGGATGCGAAGGCCAACACCCCTGCAACTGGGAAAAAGCACCTAAAAAAGTTAGATCACCCAGTGTATGACGATCAGCAAGCAAGTCCTTCTAAAGAAAACTCATTAGAAGAGGAAGGTTCAGATCAAGACATAATCAACCCACCTTTATCTGTGAAGGAGTCACTAAATGTGAGAAAGGGCTTTACCCAGTGTAAAAGTGAGTCACTTACCACTTTGTCGCTCCAATGCTGGAATAACAGGGCCAATACCATAGACTTGGATGGTAGAGACACCAGGCAGTTGGGATCTCTGGCCTGAGACAAAGTCATTTTCAAAGCACTTGTAAGAACAAAACTCTCAGCCTCTGAAGGCAATTCTTGTCAGCTTTAAGAACCAGCTACCCCTTTAAATGATGACATTGAATGCCGCCCAAGCAAATGGACCACCATGGAACAAGGTATTAAGTACTTGAGAGAATTTGCTATGTGACAGGTGATTTATAGTGATAGGTGACTGAGTGTAGACCCTGATGCCATACCATGCCACCAACCTATGTTGTGGAAGTTTGTGCAGAGTTCACTATTAATGTATGCCCACACATTGTCAAAGATGATCTAGGGAAAAGATGAGAAAATCACCAACTGTGACTGATGCGGCTCACAGAGCATAACAGTATGAAGACAGTCTCTCTGGTCCCCTACAGGCCTGCATATCAGCTCTGGAGGAAATAACTAAAGAAACCAAGAAACCATTTGCAAAACTGCTTGAAAAGTAGACAGAAGGGAGAACAGATTCTATTATTCCTCCCAATGGACCTGCATTGCAGCCATTAGAAGAAGACACTCTTCTATGAGACTTCTATGAAGTCTCTTCATGGCGGAAGAGGAACAGTACAGGACATGAGGTACTCTGTGGTCTCTCCTGTATCAGTACAGAGAGAACATGAATAGATGGGATAGAAAACACACCTCTGCCCAACAGGCATGAGTACATCAGTTAGAAGGAAAAATAAATGGAAAAGAGGGTTCTTCCAGGAGAAGAAAAGGTGCTCTGGTCTACTGTGTACAGTTCTCTGGTCCACATAGATGGGCATCAGAGCCAAGTGTGAGTAGGGGGAATGAAAATGTAATGTATGTAGTCCACACAAATCCTGTAAACCACATCAATCCTGTGAACTGTGTACACCCTGTGAACCACATAAACCATGTGAACCCAGTAAACTACACAAACCCAGCTGTCAATAGCAGGCACTACCAGGTGGAGGAGAGGGACAACAGATTTCATTGGACTGTGTGGATTTGATGGCCTGGCATGTTAGAACCACAGAAGTATAAAGCCCTGATAGTCATCACATATTGTTTCTGCCACTCCTTCTTCCTCATGGGCAGGACTCCTTGTAGTCTTGTCACTAGAGAAGCTTCTAAAGATTTTTGCAGGTGTCACACCTGTGATAACCCCAGCTAACAAAACCATGCCAGACACAAACCCAACTCAACAGGCAACTATAACTGTGCTTCAGCTATAATGAGCAACTACCAACTAGATTTTTCAAACCAATGATTTCTTGTTTTGCATAATTACCTTGCCTTTATACTAAAAATTATACTCTCTAAGTCTGTTTGATACTGCAGCAGCATCGAAAACAGTGACTCCACAGAACTGCTGCACTCCCAGAGCTTCATCTCTGAGAGGCTATGAATATTTGCCTTTGTGCAAACCAACACTTCTAGGGGGAGTGAGCAGCTGTCACTGCTGCATGAAAAGCATCCAGCCAAGAAAAGTGTATCCAAGTGGTTTTGAGTCATATGGTTAGAAAAGCATGCACAGCATTAAGGGGGGAAAAAAGAGCTCCTTTCGGATACGGGAACTGATTAGATCTTTTAGACAGTACTGAGTTTGTGAGTCCAGGAGAAACATATTCACTGAACCACGTTTGGTAGGGTTTGGAGGACATTTGGGTTTTTTGGAGAGAGGTTTACAGGGAGATTATGAGTAGAGAAATTAGAAGCAATTCAGAGCTTATTTGAGCACTAGGACCCTGGGCCATCATGTAGTCTTGTTCGATAGCTGAAGATAAACTGTTCAGTTCAAGAGCTGAGGCCAACAAATGAAATGAGAAACACAGCACAAAGTTTGTATGGCTTACCATCTTTAAAAAAAAACCCCAACCCTTCACAGTTAGCTGTGATAGTTTTGCATAGTAATCAGGAAGTATTTCTTTAAAAATTCATATAATAATCCTGTTAATTGGAAGAGGTAATTATGCATACTGTTGCTCCTAGAACACGTTTTGCAATATCTGAAGTATTAGTTCACTTACAACTTGCTCTTGCTCTGCAGTTTCCTGATTTGCTGTTGATCATAGGTGATATTCATTCTGTATACAGAGGGTTATTACTACTCTTTTGCAATATAGGTTTCCTTTCTACCTAAATCTAGTCCAATATGGAGAGCCAGGAGCACTTTCGGCCTGTATGATTTCATGATGTGAAGCAGCTTGTCTGGCCTTATGACATTTTGCTATGTCATTTCCCTTCCAATGATCAAGGCAAAATTAAAAATAAAAAAAGTACTTACTGCAAACTGCCCTTCATCTTCCCTTGTACACTACAGCAGCTTGAGGCAGCATCAGCAGATTTAAAAAAACATAGCAGGGCAAGAAGGTTGCAGAACGTGAAAGGAAATTATTGTTCCTTCTTTTTAAGACATCAACATGAAGAATGATCAGCAACAAAAGGAATAAATGCAGCTGAGAACTACAAATGATACAGCATCAAGAAGTAAAGATGTCAGCTTTGGTCTTGGATGATTGCTCACTCACATAGGAAAATAATTCTATCACCACACTGTCCTGGGTTAGCCAAAACTTCCCATT
>NW_010389779.1:16625-17807 GCF_000710305.1 Buceros rhinoceros silvestris | reverse complement strand
GCAGAAAACTCGGCTTCAAGAGGAGCTTTGGGACAAGTCCTTGGGCAACGTAAGCAGCCTCTCTGGGCTGAAAGCAGTGGGTTTACTCTGGAAAGGACATGCCAAATATTTGGGTTCAAAAAGAAAATCTGATATTCACACTTGCAGCTCTTTTCAAGCCACGATGTGTCCCACAAGCGTAAACAGGGTCTCACCTAGGGGACGTGGCAGTGATCAGGCACCTGATAGCTTGGACAGGAGGAAATGACAGCTGGAGACAAACAAGACCTATAAGACATCAAACATAAGTCTTGTACTTGAAACAGTCTTTCACGATGCAGCTACCTACTTACCACCCTTATTTTCATCAGGAGAGCTTTTAGAAGAAGCACCTGGTCTGAAACACTGCGAGAAGTGGATCCAAAAATAAAATCTCTTCCCATCAGCTTCTTCTTTGAACAGCTCTCTCACAAAGACCGAGCTTGGCAGATTTGTGGCTGATGTGCTGGGGTGTGACATCTGAAGTCAGATTGTAGCTTGACATGAGAGATCCAATCTGACAGGATGCATCAGCTTAGGGAGGCAGCAGCTGAAGTCTTAGAAATATGTTTTTCTCTTTGCTCTGCAGTTTTGACAAATGCTGCGCTTACAGACATCACCCATCAGGCACTGCTGCCTCCGCTCTTGGATGACTGTAACTGGTGGGCTCGATCACAGCATCCTGGACCTTTCTTTGCAAAGAAACGTGATGCGTTCTTTGACATTTCACAACGTATGCTCCTGTTTCGATACCTAGATCACTGACTGTGTTTTCTTGAGGAAAGTAGAAGCTATTTAGGGCATTAGTAATTAACCTTCGGGCATGAGCACTGCTCTAGGCATCAGCCCACCCTGGGCACACCGTAAGGAACCTTATCTGCAGGAGATCGCAGCAAAGGGAAAGGGAAGTTGCATGTCCATTCCCAGAGCATTAAACATCAATTTGAAAACTCATCATGTGTTTCTAAAGCTATCTGAAAACATCGAGTGTGCAAGGAGTCCCCTGGGGCAAAGCACTTGCCCAAGCACAGGCTGCGCTACAAACACTGCTTGTGCCAGCAGAAATTTATCCATCTTTGGGTCCTTGAGCAGCCCGTGGTGAGAAGACCACACCAAGATTTGATTGTTATATCCTGGCCCATTTGGTAGTTGGTGTTAGGAGGG
>NW_010389779.1:0-16533 GCF_000710305.1 Buceros rhinoceros silvestris | reverse complement strand
AGAGCAGACATTTTGCACCACACACATGGTCAGATCCTCAGCTGGGATGAGCTGTCAGAAGCTCCTTTGAAAGAAAATGTGATATTTCACACCCACAGAGACGCTGCCACTCTGGGGACAGACAGCTTTTTTCCCAAAAACTCATATGTCATCACAGGAATTAAAGTCAAAATGAAATGTGAGTGTTGAGCACTCACAAAGCATGACCACTAGCAGACATAACCCAAACTACCTGGGCTGCTTTCAGCATCTCATCAATGTTTGGTCCTTGTGGCATCTACTGTACTTTGCTCACAACAGTCTCCAAGACTCATAACGTAGCTTAAATCCCCAAGCCAATTCCCAACCCACATGAGAAATAGCACCATGTACCAGGAAGCCCATGCAGCAGCTCTGGACAGGTTTTGGGATCAGGTTTTCAGCTTGCGCAGACACCCAATGCTTCTCTGAAACCTATCCCTCCCTGCATTAACAAGGAACGTACTGCATGAACCATACTTCAGCTTTGTGCAAGGAGTATCAGCCAACGAAGCCACCATGTTTTGCCTTTTCTGCTCAAGGTTGGAACTCACCACGGATGCAGCAGACCCAAGATCAAAGCACCAAGAGCTCAGAAGGCAGCCAGCAGTCCCAGACCTTCTCAGCCCTGGAGTGGTGGTGGTATCCTGCTTTACAGTAAAATTGCCAAAATGTAAAAGAAAACATGTTTTCTGCATGAGAATTTTGTTTCCAGCTCAGCCAAGGAAAGAATACTTTGGTTTTTTAAAGACTAGTTAGAAAATTGGATATTTCTGAACAATGAGCTCTGTGAATATAAACTAGCCGAGTCCCTGAAGATCTTCAATTTCCCAGGGAAACCTCTATGAATCTTGCCAAGCACACGGTATGAATAATTCCTGAAACAATTACTGGGAGAGTAAATAAGTGGCTCAACAATTTAAAGTATGTGCCTGTGAGGGCGAAGGGCTAGTTGCAGGGAGACAAATCTGAGCCTGGTGCCGCTCCATGAAGTTCAGTGACATCTCACCGAGACTTTGCCCGTCCCCTGGGGACAAGGGCAGTGAGATGCCCTGGCACCAGACCCCCAGTCTCCCCCACCATCGAGCCGAGCACTCCTCCGAGCAAAGGGCAGCTCTTTGGTTACATTACATAGCAATTTTGAGATGCTAATAATAAGTTAAGACATGCTTAAAATTCACAAGACCAAATGCATCGTTCAGCGCTAATGACAATTGGGCTGTGCCTGCACTTTGTCACCTTCAGAAGGGACCACAGAAATGACTCCTCCACACAAGGCCAGGGGGGGGAGAAGGGATACGATGAGGAAGGGTTTCCCTAACGTCTGCTGAGAAGGCTGTAATTTCCTGAACAAGAATCATGAGAGAAATGCCTTTCATATCAAAGATATGCAGGGGTTTATAAATATTTATGTAAAACCTGCAAAAAAGAAATGGCACTGCATAAATACAATATTTTTTAAAACAGTTTAAAAATGACAAGTGCTTTGTGACAAGCACGTGGGAAAATTATTTTTCTGATCCTAGAAGCATTCATGCAGATCTGGCACTGCTGTATCACACTTGTATAAATCATTGTAAGAGATACTGGAGAGGGAATAAAGGTCTGGGTTAAAGAGCTGTGTAAAATGTCTCACTCCTGCTGTGCTCTACAGGTCCTTCCTGTCCCCCTCTGCCCTCCCAGCAGGTCCTCATGCATGCGATCTTTCTCTACGAACATAAAGAGAGCGAAAAAACGCTGCCTCAGCAAATTCCACTCTCCTACAGAAAATAACTTACTTCATAGAAGGCTGAATTAGGAGGGGTTTAATCACCTTGCCCTGGTCCGAGTGCTCGGAAAGGGTTCTGTGGCCCCCGGGGCAACATTCCTGGGACCATTTCTCTCAAAGGCTCAGCTCCTGCAGGAGGTCCTAGTCTGAAGGCCGCTTCTACGGGCTACTAACAAATTCAGCGCACAACGAATTTAGGCAGAACTCTGCAACGTGCACATTAGCGTTAGTTTATGTAGCTGGAATGGAGACATCCCACAGACCTTTTCCCTCCCATTTGCATGGCAGCACGCTCAAGCGGCTGCACGATCAGCTCCAGAGCACGCTGCAGACACCAGCTTGCCCCAAAGCTATCGTTGCCTTTTCTCTTCCCAACATTCTTCTCCCAATTCTCCAAATTAAACTTCTGCACCTACCGAATGACAGAAGCGTCCTTCTATTTAGAGTCACACAGGAGAGGGCTGGGTCACCAGGAGCAGAAGGTGCTGCAGATGTGGGAAGGCACTGGGGTGTAGAAGGGGGGTGAGGAGATTATAGCTCCAGCTGTCATCGCTCTGCATCCCTCTGGCCTCACACCCTCCTGCCTGGGCTGTTCAGGAAGGCACAGCAATTCTGTGAGTATCAGCCCCTTAAAACTTGTCAGTTGAAGAAATTTGTGGAAAGAGTTTGCAGGTTTCAGGAAAACAAAATTTGTTTGCCAAAATAATAATAAAAAATAGTAACTTATACTGACACCTGACAAATTCTTATGAGATTCAGAAGTTTAGACACTGAATTTGAATACCCGCAGTCCAACAGAGTAATTTGGTGGTTTATTCCTCACCTTCCACTTGAGTTTTATGGTGCATTTCTAACAGCAATGAAAACCACTAAAATGAGTCGCAGAGTCTTGTGGATGAGTAAAGCACACTCTGCTCCAAGCTCTTTTCTTACTAGGGGATCTGCATGCATCAAAAAAAAATCTTCTTTATAATTTTTGCCAAAGTATTTGGATGAGGTACCATGGTCTGGTCTGTTCCCTGGCTGCCGGGGACCCTATGATGGGACGATGCACTGAGGGGCTGTCACAGCCTTTTCAACCCCCGGTACAGTGCAGAAACAGGGCAAAACCAATACCAAAGTACCCAGCTCCTCCAAAAGCAAAGATCTGAATAAATGTCCCAACAAAACCCCCAAGCTTCACCTTATAAGTGTCACTAATGAACTAACCACAGCAGCAAAACCTGTTTGCTCTGTCCAATCCCATGAGAACTCCTCCGAGTGCCCGGCCACTGCCATGCACCTGAAGGTACTGGGAGCAGGGCTCTGGGGGGGCAATATGTTGTTATTCATATACAGAAGAGTTGTAATCCAAACATATCCCATCGCTGAGCTTTGAAAATGCAAAAGTAAAGAAAGAAAGAAAAAAAAATCTTTGTGTTTCCCTTAGAACTGAACAAATCGTTTTGCTTTATCCCCATCTTTTCAGTCCGCTCACTATCGGCTCTGTGCAGACTGTGCTTCCTTCTCGGATCCAGTTCACAGTTAGGTGAGTGAAATAATCGATAAATAAAATGGTTATCATCATCTGGATGCCATTAGGAGGCTTAGAAGTACTTCATGACACTAGATCTGAGTTATCACAGATCATCTGGGACAGATTTTATTAGATATGTAATAACTATAATCATGTGGGTTAAAATTATGAGAAGTTATAATAAGCTTATTAAATCAAAGAGAATGTCACTATGGGAAATACCTGATTTTTTTAAGCATCCCAGCTCCTGACTCAGGAGCTCAGGATATTCCACCCAGATGGTTCACCCTTCCACGTTTCATTACTCTCAGCCCTTTGTACATTTAAAATAAAAATAATAATCTCTTCTATTCCACTATTATCAGGGCATCATTAAGGCACCCAGCTCATTAGGCTGCACAGCTTCAGGTCTATAACAAAGCGATTAGGCAGAAATCGCTGTTTCCACACGTGGCCGATGCTGCGTCCTGACTCCTGGGACAAAAAAGCAGGAGGAGGGTTCGCTTCCATGGAGGATGAAGAGGAGGTCTCTCTTCCATGGGGTCTGTTCTAACTCTGGCAGGGGAACAGCGACGTGGCCTAAGGGTGAGACTGGCAGTATCAGTTACTGAACCACAAGCAGAGAACTGCTGTTTGAAAACATCCCAGACCCATCGCATTCTAAAAGCCAGGGCAAGAAACCACAATCTTCTGCTAAAATGTATTTAAGACAAATGCCATTTGACACACACCAACCTAAGGGGGTTCGTGGCACTAACCAGCATTCATGATGGTGTCTGGTTATTTTTTCTACCTCGATGAAATTCAGCATGCTGTTTTGACCACTACCGTGAGGAAGAAAAGCAACTGCCCAGCTAACATTGATGGCTGAGCAGAAAACACTGGAGTTACTCTGTGGATGGAAGCTGTGAGAGATAAACCAGAACCTAAGTCCCTTTAATTACTGCATTAATTCCCGTATTCATTGAATCTAGATCAACTTTAATCAGTTTTTACATAAGCGTGACCAAAAGAGAGTCAATAACACACGGGAGAGGCTCAAGAAGGACCACAGACAGAAAAGGCAAACACAGCCAAGGGCTGTTTGTGAGCAGAGAATCCGTCCTGCGATGGAGCCTGGGTTGTGACATCGCTCCTCTCGCACCGCAGACACCAGCGTGCCAGCGCCCAGCTCAGCATCATCAGACAGAGAGGGGCTCCCTCAGCGTTTCCCCCCTACCCCTCACCCAGCCTTACCTTGTTCTTTCACAGTCCTGTGGCCGTATAAAACTCGGGTTTGAAAAGGCACCTCTCCATGTGTGAGGGGAAGGAGCCAGGAAGGGTGAAGTGATTCCATCTTCACCCTCCACCCAGACCAGCCACTCCCTCCCCAGACAATCGCTGACATCACGAGGTGTCTCCTTCTCCAGGACTTTCTGCCTTGGCCCGGGTGAGAGCCGTGGACACTTCCCCAGGACTCCTGTACTGCCCGTGGAAGGCAGAGCTAAGGAAATAAATGTTTATAGTGGCTTTAATGGCTAGTGCTGGCAATTAAACACCTTGGCTAAGCGTGTAAAATCAAGCGCTTTGTTCTATCACATTTTAAATGATTCAAATGGTTAATTGTTGTTAAGATGCAGTTTGTTCACCTAAACACATTAGGAATTAACTACACCGTAAGCTACAGACCTGCTCTGAAATGCTTGTGAACTCATAATTAGTATAATAAAAGCTAAAAAAGTATTTGCTGGGGTAAACCAGCAGCACAGTTATTGTTCGTGATCAGAGAGAGGAAATGAAGGAAAAAAGTGCAAATGAACACCCAGATAATCCAATGGCAGGAGCACATTTTCTAGGCTAAAAATAAGTTCAATTTCTTCATTTCTTGCATTATGCCGCTATCTATGAGGACCTGCTAAGCAACCTGTATGTATTTATTGTGCATTCATTACCAGAAGAGTGATGCTATATATGATTATGACCTTTTGAGATCAGCTATTCATTATTAAAAGAGAAGCAGTTGCTACTGCAACTCCATAACACTTTCCACCCAGGCAGAAATGCTGGTTACAGCACAACAGGCTCACTCAGCAAGCGCTGACCTCCTCCATGTCCAACAACCCTTCCCAGCTATTACAGTTTTTTATTTTATTTTGTCTGGAAAGCTGTAGCATCTTTAAATCATTTCACACTGAATGACAAGCGATGAGTTTTGGGGTTGCTTCTCAGGCAAGGTCTCAATGGAAGAGGAGAAATCTAGCCCAGCCTGTACTTGAGAGGACCATATTCTCAACAAACAATCATTCCTCTGAATTCATACAGACATATCAATTCCCCAGAGAGAAGAAAAACTCCGTATTTTCAGGGCTGCAATGTATCCATTACTTTCATTTCACTTGTGCCACGGGAAATGAGCACCCCTAAAAGGCAGATTCAGGGGACTAAGCACAGATTCGATGAGCCAAGTGCAGCCACGTATGTCTGCAGAGCCGAAAATGTGACTCGTTTCTGGCAGAAACACCAGAGATTTATTATTACAACCAAAGCTACTGCATTAGTTAATTAGCTTCTGGTAGTGAAAGTAAATCCCTTCCTGACTCACAGCAATACATGCAACAGCAGATGATCTGATCGTGGCAGCAGAAACCCCATGCGTCCAGCTCTCAGATCTGTTTGACATCAGCCTTCAGCAGAGACAGCCTTGGAAGCTGAGCTAGGAGAAGACGGGTTGCATTATAGGACATGGAAAATCTGCCACCCACCCATGGAAAATGATCTTTTTAAAACGAAGATGGAGGGAATTAATGAACCCATAACTGAACCTCATCGCAGCACTGTTACAATGGGACACATCAAAGTTTGCCATCGGCTACACATTACTGGCTGAGCCCTCTGCCTTTCCAGTCTAATGGAAAAGTGGATTTTTTTCCCATTGATGGTGTGGTGGAGGATCCTGACGCTCCAAACAGGGAGGGCAGGGGCAGGGGCTGCGCATCCCCCAGGCCAAGTGGGGGTCAGGGGCTTGTTCAACCAACGCAGCAGGAGGGGAGGGTTCGGTCTGCACTGCACGAGGCTGGCAACGAGAGGCAGGAAAAGAAAAACTTCTGCAAGGAGATTGGAGACAATCTGAAAGGGCAAATATGAGCTTTCCCTTCACGAATTGCATTCATTGGCCATACAATTCCAAACACAAAAAAATTAGCATGTTTCTTTTGTCCTAAAGGGTAAAATATTTAATAAAAAAGCAGGACTTTGTCACAGAAATACCAATTCACAACACCACTTTCTCCTAAGAGAAATAACCTGACAAGGGCTTTAATTTTGGTGAAACGACGTGAAAAGGTTGCCCAGAGTTGCAGTTTACAACAGGGTAAAGGATGAGGATGGTGAAATGATAGACACAGAGCACAGGTTCTTGCTGAATGAACTCGTTACATCTGGCTTTGCACGAGTGCTGCAGAACAATATTTACATCTAGTTGTTGTTAAGGACATGGTGTATTGTAACAGAAGAGAGGACAGTCAGACCGATGCCGTAAAGGACAACAGCAAACTGCAGCCTGATGTGTCCAAGACAGGAGTCAATGGCACTGGTCTCTTTAGGTCCAGCCCATCCCCTGCCTCCCTGGGGGCTGAGGATCCCCGTCGTGGTGGCAAATGCTCCATGTGCCCCACAGGATGCAAAGAACTTCAAAGACACATTCACAGGCTCCTGGGACTCAGAGATTGTTCCCCACTTTGGGTTTCCACTCCATGGCCAACCCTGCTCAGCTGTCTGCAGTTTAAATTGGGAGAGTAAATCCTTAGTATTTACTGTAGGGACTTTTAAGCCGGTTTTCTTCATCGCCTTGCCTGATCTCCTGCCTCATAAAGCAGAATAAAATAAAATCTCTAAGGGCCTCCTTGGAGCTCCTGTTTCAGTAACGGAGCCACTGCTGGGAATAATCCTGTCATTGGTTTTTTGGGCTTTTGTTGGTCGATATGACACACTAGCAGCTTGGGATTTGAGGCGAGGGACTTTTTTCCCTCCTTGTGAAGAGGAGCTGAGGCATCTCTTCTAGAAACAATCCCCACAGTCGGTGTGGTAGGGATCTTTTTGCCCAAGCAGAGTCACTCTGGTTTCACCTTCAAGTCCCCCAGAAACATGTTCTGCTCCTGAGCAGAACAAACTGGACGGTGCAAGGCCAAGCCCTGGTCCAGGAGGGTATTTCTGATTCAACAGAGAGAATTTAGTACCTTTTCTTTTCAAATAGGAAAGACGGTGAGAAAATTCCTATTTTGTTTTGCTTCCCACTCAACGCTCCATCTTGTGAGGGCTTGGACGCAGGTTCATCTCTGCAAACATCCTTAGAGACTGCAGCAGCACAAAGAAGCTGTTTATTGGGGCAGGGGAGGCACACGCAGAGGTCAGGATGTAAATAATCTACGTATATATATAACCTTTCTGAAATGAATTTGTTTTCCCTGAGATTTACAGTGCTAGCCTTGCTAGCAGAATAACATTACAATATGCAACTAGCCCAATAAAGTCCTTCACTTCTAACGCCTGTTCCGCCCCCTCCTTTGCCACTGCAAACTTGCAGAGAAAGAAGACAAATGGAAGAGTAACAAACAAAGAAAACTAAACCACACACAAATCTCATAATTCACATAATTCAGTATTTTGAGTTTAAGTGAAGTCAGAGGGTCTGCATGTGGGGAAAGCGTCCACTGACTCCATTTCCAACAAGCATCTGAACAGGACATGAAACCGCAACCTTTGGCCGATCAGCAAAGAAAAGTCCCTGCTTTTTGTCACAGAGAATAATCTGGGAAATGAGAAAACTCAGTCACTCACAGTTTTAAGGAATGAGATGTTGAGATGTTAACAGGGGTTCAAGGCGGCTCACATTGCCGCCCAATGCTGCTAATGCAGCGTAGGCTTATTATCCACGTGAACTCTTCACTCCCTATCAAGCTTCCATAGCCTCAGTGGTTATTTACAATTCCAATAGGATTAATCAGTATGGTTTCTTCACTGAAAAATAATACCAGCAAATTTGGCAACTTGTGAAACTCATTTAAGACCGTTATCTCACATCAGCACCAATTCTGATACATGAACTTTCTGCCTTCCCATTCATCCTCTCTGTACTTGCTAAACTGCTTCCCTCTCATGAAAACAAAACCAAACCAAAAACCTTTCACCTCATTCCTAAGCAAAACACAGTGTTCTTTTCATCACGGTAAGACAACCCGCCGTTTGGTTAAGCACTGCGCGAAGCTCAAATCCCTGACCAGGGATCCCTCGCCCTAAGGATGGAACCCCAGCCCTGCCACAGCAGTGGCTTCACTGGAGCCTGGCTTTCCCCCGAAGTTTCGTACCGAACATGTAGGTGCTGAAGGCTGCAGGGTGCTCAGACAGGGTTAATAAACAGGGAAATACTGCAGTGTGGAGCACGATGCCACTTGATTTAGGGCGGAGTTCTGCCTGCACATGCAGAGCCAAGCTACCCAGAGCCACGCTGGGTATCCCATAAACTGGGTGTCCAGAGCAAAGAGGGAAAGCTGATGCTAACACTACAGGTCAAGAATGGTTTATCTTTTCCTTTGCATCTTCTTTGTGATTTTTAAAATTAGAAGAAATTATTTTTCCTAAAAAAAAAAAAAAAAAAATCTTTCTTACCCACCTCTCTGTGTAGCGCTACAAAGGCCTCCAAAGGTTATCATCTTTGAACACATTATATTACGGCAAACCTTTGATATTAATATTAACTGCTGTAAGTAGTTAATTCCCAGGTGTTTAAGAATAAAGACCATCCTTGTGCAATGACAATTTGATAACAGAATTGAGCTGGTGTTCCTCGAGAGCTCCGGTGTGTCCCTGGGCTTTCTGCAACCTCTAAGGCTCAAAGAGCATTTCAAGCTTATTTACTGGGGTGAAGTGGGGCAGGGGGGGTTGTTCGAGTTTGCACAAGCTTTGAAGCATAGAATCACAGAATGTTCTGGGTTGGAAGGGACCTTTAAAGGTCACCAAGGCCAATCCGCCTGCAGTGAGCAGGGACATCTTCAACTACAGCAGGTTGCTCAGAGCCTTGAATGATTTGCATTTCCTCTATTATTTATTTCCTTTTTTGGAATTAGAGAAATAGAAGCCCCTGGTAACTTGTTATAGGGTTGTGGGGCATTTCCTATCTCTGCATGTGAGAGAAGCAGCTGGGAACCTCCTCATCGGGTGGCGACCTGTGCTATCTGCAGGTGCAGTAGGAGTTTCAGGACTGGGAACCAGAAACCAGAAGTGCACCGCTTCAGCAGACGCACAGTAAATCAGTGGTTTGGTGATCTGTAACTTTGTGCTACTGCTCGGTCACCATCCAAATCCTAAGTGGTAAAATAAAGTTGACCCAATCCAGCTTCTTGAGCCCTTCTGAAGAAAACAGGCAGTGAACGTAACAGACTCTGCAGCTTTGCCATGATGCTTACTACTTCGTGCTGTCCACAGAAATCGCTCAGAACACTTAGCACTTAAAAAAAGTGATGAGCACTCATGATTAATCCTCCCAAAGAGCCCAGGAGATCCCTAAACAGATACCAGCTTCCCTATCTACATGGGAGTGAAACTGAGACGGCAAGGATTAGACAACGCGCTGTCCCGGGGCAAAACTGATGCTCTGCTTTCTTTACTAACCCTTTATCATCTGTGCTCTGTCTAAGATGACAGTATTTTAAGCCTTATTTTAAAAGTCAGGTATGGAGCTGTGGAACGCTGTTGCTGTAGTGGGCATTAACTTCTCTCAACAGCAAAACCTGGCTGGATAAATGGCTGAAAGGCACATTACAGCACAAGGCGGGCAGTGGAGGTGACCAGCTTTAGCAGCACGGTCCTGAGCCCAGTGCCTTGGTTGAATCAGGCACCTCTGTGCTGCAGGGCTGACAGAAATGCATCTTAAAGCATTCTTGGGTGATACCTATCAAACACAATGACTAAACCTGCTCTACTTCAAAGCCGAGATGCAGCACTTTTCATTGACCCTGCGACTGTCCTCTCCGTCGGTTGTCCACCGTGGAACGCAGTAGCACAAGACAACGCATCATTTTTCCACTTTCTAAGCACCACCACACTGACACTTTGGGGAAACGGCTGCATCCAGCAGACCTCTGGGCACTCAGCAAAGCCCATGCTCAGTGCCAGGCAGGATGACCAAGACCCATCTCCTCCTCAAGAGACAGGAGCTGCTGAGCTGGCGTCTCTCCCCAGGCAGAGCAGCTCCTGGATCTTTTCTCCTGCCAAAACCCCAGTCTGGGAAATGCTGGAGGCCAGTGACTCCCAAAAAGGCAAGAGCTGTCGGCGTCCGAGGTGGTCTGCTTGCAGACCTGCCATCTGCCTCTGTCAGAGCCTTCTCCTTTCACTCTGAATTTGCACTCTCCCCACCGAAAGACAGCTCTGGTTTTGCAGTACCCACCGAGACGCAACTTTTGCAAAAGGCTCTAATGCAGAGTACTCCTAACACATCCACTATTTCCATGCCTGGTTTTGTGTTCCTTCCTGTGAGACCACAGATAAAATCCTTGCTGCTTCTGAAGACCCACCGCACAACCCGTTTTGAACCAGCTGCCACTGAAGCCAGATCCCCATCTGCCACTCCCTATATCAAACATCCAAGTTTCCTGACAGGTCTTTGTAAACATGCATTTCGTCAATACAGCTTTATACGAGTGCACGACCTCACCGGTATCCCCCCAAACTGGTAAAATCTAATTTGTTCCCCAATCACAACAAGCCAATTGCCGGTTTGCAGTCCATAGTGTTTTCTATATGGCCAGCTGTACGCCAGTAACAACAGCGCGCAAGCGTAACAGCCGCCAAGAAACAATCAACCACAGCTCTGTGCAAATGTCCGTGCTGTGATATTACCCACAAATACCATATTTTTCTCAGATTACAACGTTTAGCAAAGCTACATGTAACACCCCATATAAACCCCAGCGCACATTAAGATTGTTCGTACAGGAGTTTCTTCAGGATTATCCCCAGAAGATGAGATAAATTATATGATCTCCATGTGTGGTATCTAAACCAAATTCTTGTGATTAATCACAAGCCATTAATGGTAGTGGTAATAAGTATGCCACTAAGC
Source organism: Buceros rhinoceros silvestris (assembly GCF_000710305.1). NCBI lineage: Eukaryota > Metazoa > Chordata > Aves > Bucerotiformes > Bucerotidae > Buceros > Buceros rhinoceros. The sequence goes on along the minus strand of NW_010389779.1, from coordinate 5,136 downwards.
ATACTATAAAATATGTAAAGCCTGGATGACTCTCAATAGATCTTGGCAAGTGCCTCATTTAACCTTCACAGCCCATGAAAAACTGTTTGAACTTCTTCATTTTAGACATTGATTGTTTACAGCATTGTATGACCTTTTCTGACAAGTGGGAAAAATTATGAGGTATTAGGCTGTAATTCAGTCACACAATTCGCTCTAAATTATGGTGGGTTTCAAAACATCGATGTTGTTTCTGAACATTTATTTTAGCTTTGAGTCTCATCTAAGTTTTCGGAGAAGATATGGATGAAAATATTTCGGACCGCAGCGCTCCTTGAATGGCCCTGAGTGCTGGCAAAACTGCTAGTATCTGCAAGGCACCAGATCGGAAAAGTTACTCTTAACTAGAGCAAATAATAAGTATTTTTAAAAACATCAACTAATCGAGGCTTAGCAGTTATATAAAAAATGTGTATTGCATGGACCCAGATCCTGTTTTATATAACCTGCGCAAAGGCATACCCAGGCTCAAACCACTCGTGACCTCTAACCACTACACTATCTAACTAACGTGAAGTCTCACAGCATCTGTAAGGGTCCACTTTGATCCATGCCCCTGCCCCTCCGCCTCTGAGGAAATCTTTCCTTCACCGCTGATCACACAACCCACAGGACTCCAAGAGATAAAAATGTAACGTGACAGTAATTTTTCCTCTCCGATGGGATCTCATTTATGTTCCTCCTAACCATATTTTCACTGTTTATTTTACTTCAAAGTCTTCTTTCATCATCGGGACTACGCCTCCAACGACAGGGAATTATTGTATCTCATTATAGACCTGTAATTACAGGCAATAAGCGACCACTGAAGTGGGTCTTTGGGAGCACAATGTTAAAGAAACATTTAGAAACTGGGTTGCATTAGAAGGATGGTTATTTGTACATTCTTTGGGTAGTGAATGGGTCTGTAGATCCAACAGATGACAGAGACACTGCTGATGGTTGTCTACAAAATTTTTGAAAGCTAGAGCACTTCCCCTATATCACTAGAATATTCTACTATGGGTAGCTGACATCCCCACCAGTGCTAGCAGATGCAAGACATGTGAGAAGGTCTTACATTCACCTTCATGTCTACTATCGTTGCTTTGGTCTCAAACAGGTCAGTAAATTTTGCAGCACTCCAGCTCACCCCAGGAATCCCACCAGAGATCACTTCCCACACAGAAATTCACATTTTGTGGATTTTTGCCAACTGGTAAGCTCACATCAAGTGAGATTATTAAGTTACGACTTAATTGTTCCTAACTAACAAGATTAGTTAGTTTGATTTACAACATGTAAAAAGTTTTAATACGCCCGTTCCAGTGGAGGAAGCTCATCCTACCTTAAAAGGCTTCAAAGAAGAGGCAGGTTTTATTCTGTGTGGTCAGACCTTCACTTGGAGTTTTGGAATTTGGAATCTTTTCCAAACCAGTGTCTGTTGAATCAAACGGTGTCTTTCCATAAGTGACTCTAAGGCTCAAACAGAAGCAGAAATTATTATATGTGATGATATATTATGATTATAGATACATACAGTAGAAGATAAATAATAGTAAAAGTTGGGAGCTGAGGCATTCGAGTGACCAATGGGAGCAAGAGTCTCTCACAAGAAGCAGTGTGCATCTCCTGGGCTGTTTTGAGTCGGTGTGTTGCCATCCACACGTGAGAGTGACAATGTGACGGCTCTACTGTAGAGACCTAAGGCTGGAATCATTTTTCTGTAACGGTTATGAAAGGGTTGACCTGCTGTAAAACAGTAATGACCTTGGTGTGTAAAAAAGCTGAATATAGACAGGTTTTTTACAGCCAATAGTTTGACAGTAATTGGTCTCTGTCATTCTTACCCATTCCAGGCACTGAGATTTCTGAACATCCTGCTGCATATTTCAGGGCTGATTTATAGGGAGAAGGACAAAACATTATCAGTCTCAGTGGAGACACTTTCCACTTGAACTGGAAAGTTCAAATTTGCTGGAAAGAGGTCACTGAGTTTGTATTACTGTACTCCTTGCCCTCAAATTCAGGCTGCTCTTTCAAGAGGGCAGGTCTTCAAGGGATTTCACCATGTGAAATATTGAAGAGACCTCAGCCACTGTGAGGAGCAGAGACTTAATAAGAAGAACCAGCCGCGCCTCACACTGCTCACACCTGCTGTACCAGCTTCTTTGAGGAACTGGAACAAGCATGAGTTTATAAAGGGTCTATGTAAGTTAATTTTACCTAAAAAACCAACAACTTTCTGCCATTGGGCACAAATTTCAAGGTAAGTTTTGTACAGAAACTCTTCTGAAACAACTATTTGATAAGTCACCAAGTTGCTCATAAGCTAGTTGAGGGATTTCTTACCTTCAGAAACTTCATACTGAGAAATGAACCATTTAAACCATGTGCATAATCACCTTTTATATATTTTTTGCAGAAAAATTAGGCAAAAGACACAGAAATCAATGAAGCCACTCAAAAAACCATGGACTGAATGTGTAGTTAAAACAGTCTGTTGATTGACTGCGCATGATTTAACCGTTTCTTTATAAAGACTTGGCAATCACTTGGGAAGGCATCAGCCTTGCATAGCTTTGATCCACAAGGACATTATCAGAATGCCCCTCAAAACAGGTTACAGTCATGTACTGGGAAAACTGGTGCAGGAGGGGTTTGTTAAGGCCCTGGGTGACTGGCTCGTCATTGGCCAACAAGTCCCCTTTGCTTTCTTAACCTGCTCTTCACACCAAGGCACATGAAGTATTCCAGTACAACTCCAGGCAGCACAGCTTGTTGCATTTCAGAGAAGGGAGTTCACTTTTGGTGAAAACACAGATAATGCAACTCATCAAGTTGAAATACTCATGGGAGGGGTAGACAGAGGGGTCGTTGACAGCTGCCAGCGGTAATGACACCACAGGTATCAAATTCTGGTGCTTCTACAGACATAGACATCTGTCGACACCTCCTGAAGGCAAACAGAATGTAAAAATCTGAGGTGGAGACATCCCTAAGGAAATGAAGAGTAAGTTTATAGTCAGAAGTTATCACTCCTGCTCCCTATTTTGATTTTCAGCACCCTGAGTCTGAATATACTGTCAGAAGCACCAAGAAGGGATGTAACGTAGCACTGCCTGTGTAAAACTCCCAGAGCTGCTCACACCTTATTTTTTCCTTTTATTTTTGGTGGGGGCTAGGGGGAGGTGTACTTGGGTCTGACTGCTTTAAAACAAAGAAATCAACCCCCTGAACTATCGATCCACTGCCATGTTAAAGGTTATCATCGTATTTACCACCAGGGATGCACGGCCAAGCAATCAATTTCCCAGCTAACGAAAGGGGCAGTGTATTTCTGCCATCAGATGCAGATAGTTTAAGAAGCTAATCACAGCTCAGTTAAAAGTTACTGCTCTCAGCTGGGAGTGGTTCCCAGGTGGGTGAACACATCTAATTCATTTAAAAATAAAGACATGCCATACCATTGGAACAACTACTAAAAAGTACTGACAGATGAGTAAACCTATCAACAGCATACCGGAGCATCGGAAAGATGCTGCCCTTGATCAATAACATCTGTAAAGGCCACAAATGGGGTTTCCAGTGCAGGGCAAAGGCATGAGCCGTTTAATTAGAAAAGATGGATCATGGATAGACACTGAGATTGTGGAGGACACTTAGACTCCTGAGAGTCTTGTTCTTTTTAAAAGAACTAAATTATCTGTGTAAGTCTAAAACAGGCTGGACCTGAGGCCCTGTGACCTTCAAGCCAGTTCCATTCCAGCTTGGCCATCTCCAATTTTTACACTAAAACTGTGCATGTGAATTAATAAAGAGCAGAAATTGGGCAGACAGAGAGATGGGAAAGAAAACAGAGGATTGATCCTATTCACTATCAAATGCAAAAGGTACTTCAATCTCGATTGGCCCTAAATGCAAAGTATTTGGAGGAAAGGAAAGGGGGGAGTGGGAAAAGTCAGAAAATATCTGAGAAAGCAAGAAACAATGTGAAGGGAACAGAAACAGAGAACAAAAGCAAGTTCTCACTCATTCTGACACCTTGTGTAGGGCTTCGCCTTCAGGAGACTTAAGGGGTCCTGAAAAGTTTCATCATCTAACAAGAACTTACTTTGCCAGGACCCAGCTGCGCCACGTGTTCCGGGACATGACCTCACCTTCTGCTTTTCATGCTGACAGTAAACCATCAAAAAACTCATTTCTGTCAGTGCAATTGATGTTTTCACGTCTGTAACACCATCTCCTTTATCGTTCAACACTCATCCCGCAGGGAGCACGGAAGAAAACTCTTGGGAACGTGACAGGAGTGACAAGAAGAGACTTCTTCCCAAGTCTGTATTCTGCTGTTGCTGATGGATGCTCTGCTGACTTGTGGAACCACCAAAAATGGAGACAATCATGGCATGGGGAAAAATCAAGCTCCGAGAGTGACGCAGCCCCAGGGGCCTGATCCCAGCTGCTTATTCCTCTGTGGAAAGAGGGTCACAGGATTATCACCTGCCGACAATGGCTTTTCTGCCAGCTCTGATCCAAACACGGTGAGGGGAGAGCCAGAGGGCCAGAGCACGGCATAGCCAAAGCAGCAGAGATGGGTTCCCTGTCAGTATTTGATGAGGAAGGAGCTCTGGGCACAGCCCAAACACCAACGGACAAAGCACATGCTGGACTGGAGCCTAAAAATGAACACGGCAAGAAATAGTGGTTTTTTTCTTTAAAAACATAAACTTCAATGCCATGCACAGTGATGAACAGGGATCTACCACTCACTCCATCAGCCTTATCTGTACCTACGGACTCACTCGTCGCTTAAACATATCTACAGTCACATCCTCGCCGCAGACAGACAAGCCTTGCAGAAATGATCAGAAGTGAAAGGTATCTCCCTGTACCGAAGAGATCTTTTCTGCTGACAGTGACATCTTATTTGTATGTGGAGTGAAACGCAAAGGCAATATCCACATCTGAATTTCCTGCAGGCAAAAAGTTTGATGGATACCTTTAACATAAATGGCTTTGGTATTTTTAAAATACTACAGAACACAAGGACGAGTATTTGAAACTAGAAAGCATTTGACAGGAAGTTCAGAAATAGCTGGGAAAAAAGAAAAAGCATTA
>NW_010389778.1:368-25482 GCF_000710305.1 Buceros rhinoceros silvestris | reverse complement strand
TGGCTCAGCCTCGGCCAAACCGGTGACAATGCTGAACAAGAAATTAAAATCCTTCAAAATTTTCAGTGGAAAAAGCTATCTTCAATCAACACATTTTGTTGAAATGCATTTGTATTTGAACTTAATGCTGGGTAGTGACCTGGTTTACATTTCTAGAACTAGAGAACTTTTTTCAAAAGTTGGGATGGTCTATTTTAAACTAAAGAAGTTAGTATTATTTACTCTGGCTCTTAGTTTTCTTTTCAACAAAACTAATTTAGAAAAAAATAATAGAATCAGAGAGTAACTTAGGTTGGAAGGGACCTCATGAATTCATGTGGTCAACACCCTTACTCAATGAGGTTGGTCAAGCCCTGACCATCTCCAAGAACACAAATTCCATGCAATCATGCACGCAAAAACATTTCAACCAAGTATATGCTTATTATAAAAATACTTCATGAAAAATATCTCCACCAGGTGTACCTGCCTCAAACACAGTATCTTCAGTAGCACATAGTGTCTTCCATCTCTTCTCCCACACGTCAAAAGCTGGAGCCTGCAAGCTCACTGATCTTGTGTTAGCAAACATGAGGATGAGAGCACAGGCTCTGGCACTATGACCAACACACCATCATAAGATAAGCAACAAGAAATAGAGAAGTTGTACTAATTCCTTAACTAACTCTCTTCTTTGCAGGCAACATACTAAGTATTCTTACGTCTGGGTTTGAAAGTTGTTTGAACTTAGAGACGTGACCAAACTGCTCACATCCAATAATACGTAAATATTACAATGGAAACAGCAAAATATTAGGAATAACATGGACCCACGAGTGAAAGCAGTTACAGTGGAGAAGGTGCAAGGGAGACTGCAAGGGTACTGGGTGGCAGTAAACATATTTCATGCACAGTCCAGACAGGGGCCAATCCAGACACAGGAAGTAAAAGAGGTAAAGAAAGCATATAATTTGAAAGAAAAACTGAGACTAAAAATTGGAAAGAATATGTAAATGAAACAGAGAGCCAGGAACATACATTTTCTTCCCTTTTCATGTGGGTTTCACGATTTACGTGATAATCCTCAAGAGAGTTACAAAGACCTCCAGAACTGCTGGATGAGCAAACATGCCAGAAATAGCAACAGATGGGAAAAGCTGAAATCCAGAGAGCTGGGGGGAAAAAGGACTACCCTTTCCTAGTTTAGAGTCCTGAATCTGTCTGGGGTGAAGTAAACAATATGCTGAGCTTCCTCTGCATTGTGAGGCAGTGGCGACTGGCGAGCAGGCTGCCCTGCACATGAGCTTTCAGTAAAGCACAGGAACAGATGAGCAATTTCAATTCCTGTAACAACCCGCAGCAGTCATCTAACCACTTCTTTCCTGGAGAGAAGATGCTATGTCTGCTTGGGTAACACCACCCCTTTTACATTATGCCTTGCGCCATCATGAGAAGTAGATGACCCCAAACACAAGCTCATGCGCTTTTCCATCCTGTGCTGAAAATGCACTGGAAAGTCTAATCCTGGTTCAACTGAGATGTACTTGTGCTGCAGGCAATCGCTCTGTCTCTGCATAAAAAACCCGACTGATCCAGGTTTTCTAGGAGTTTACACATAAATACTTCAAATACATCCACCTTTGTGAGAACTTGGTTCTTCATCCTTATTTTAATTAAAGACTTTTCTTAACATACTGTTTCAAAAACATCAGAACAAAATAAAGAGAGGCAAACATTGTCCTGAGAGGTTACAGAAAAGTTAGGAAAATAGATTGAAATAGATCTTCTGAGGTACTGCACTAACTTCAGCAAAAATGCACTCCAAATACATACTAAAATAATAATATATATTTTTCATCCAGTAAACCATAATGGCTACAGCATGTTGGGTAAACGAGTCTCTAAACACTGGATGCACAGGAGTTACATTAATTGACTATGTCCTGTGAATAGAGAATGTACAAATAAACACCAAGGAAAAAATAATGAGCATATGTGGGCAGTCAGTGATGCTGTAAAGTTAATCGTGTCAGCCTTCTCTCTGGAGTTGGAGACTACCACTTTGATCACTCCCAGCATACAGTACATCCCTGTGGTTCACTAAGCCAGCCGTGATGATGACAGATGCAGATCTCTGGAGCCCAGCATTGCCAACTAATGCTAGCTATGGGTTTTGCTCAGATCTCTTCCAGGTACTCACAAAAGCAGAAACAGATCCAACTCAAATTAGGCTTTCCTGCACGGTGGACAGGAGCAATGACACTACTTTGCCTCCCACTGTTGTATTTTTCAAACAGATTTTCTAGCTTTCTCAAGACACTTCTCTTTACAGCAACCTGCCTGCATCATGTCTATATATAACCTAACCCACTGCATTCAGAAGTCTCCTTATGGTCTCCCTTCCTCCATTAAGGACGAACAAGGGAGAAAAAACCTAGTCTAGAGACTCTAGCATTTAAAATATGGCATGACAGCAGTGGTGTTATTTAAGATTATGTAGTGGTTTAATAATTCAAAAGCAGAAACTGTCTGGACACTGAATCATCAGACATGTACATTTTCTGCATCTCAAGAGAGTCTACTATGCCATCCACTGAGCTTCCAGACAGAAGATTGTCTTGTTTGCTGCTCACAAAGAACACCGACCTAGAGTGAACTCAGTTAATGTAAGACACTTATTTTAAGCGCTACTTATACATTTCACTGATTTAAAGAGTGAACAGTTATGAAGGTGAACATCAGAGGAGTTTGCCAGCTTTCAGAAAACTGTTCGCTTCAAAAGCGCTCTAGTCCAATACACACGTATTTTCTGCATTGAAATCCTGAACATCTTTAAATGATTTTACTATGTGGACAAAACTGGGGAAAAAAAATTAAAAATCTGTACTAAAGGCCACACAGACTAAGGCTTGATGCTTTTTCCAGCCAGGTTCATACAGATAAGAGGGTCTAGCTACCAAACACAGGAACAGAGGTTACATTCTTAGCTCCTTATACTGGATTTCAAAGATTTACATTTAATGTACGGGATTTAAACCATGGTCAACAAATCATAAAGTAGAGCTGTACAAACATCTCGTTTAATTCTAAGTTAGAATAATGGGAGCAAGTGCAGCAGTAACCCTACTGCTCTTTCAAAAACCTGACAAATAAAAGCCACAAGTAAGATGTGTATTATCATTACAAACTTTTTCAATAAAATAAATTCATGAAAAATACATCTGAAGTAGTATTTAAATGGTGTTAAATCTGCTAAAATGATTTTCTCCTGAGCTGATGCTAAGGCTTAACAAGGGATAAAAGAAATACTCTGATTGGCTCATGAAATACTAGTTAAGGATGTGGAGTGGTTGCTATGTGATGTTATAAATAATTAGCATACCTTATTTCAGATAGAGCCATGGCCCAGATTTATGCCTGCACAATGGCTCAGCAAACTAGAGGCCTAGACTGCAAGTGTAAGATCCTGCACTGAGGAAAGAGGTTTATTATTCTTACGCTGTTTGAGAATAGCATCTGGGGTCTTAAGAAATTTATACATGCCATGAAACGCAGTGAAGCATCTGTTCATTAAAACACAAACAACACAGGCAGACAAGTGCTGCTACAGGGTGAGATACAGAGAGGTTATATGACAATGACAGATACATCTACACTGTAACGCTTGCTCTCTACCTCTCAAAGCATCAGCACCTAATTAGGAAAAATAAACTATCAGAACGTGGAAGGATATCAGATATTTTAAAACAGCCACCGTGAATACAAGGGCTCAAAAAGCCACAGCTGATATATCAGAGAGTTTGGGCAGCCCAGTGAAAAATAACACTCAGCACAAGAAGAGGTTTGTCTATTGGAAAAGACAAAAATTTTGGATAAACCTCATACAGTGAGAGAACATGTATGTTTGCTATGTTGAACATGTCATGGCTGGGAGACAAAGGCATTTTTCTGCAGAGGGGAAAAAACTGGACTACAAAGGGTGGATTTTTTTTTCCCTCAAGTAATTTTCTTTTTGTTTTGGGAAGTGATGTAGGAAAAACAAGGCTCTCCTTTTTAAATCTCAGACTTGAGAAATGCACATGTTCGTGGCTAGCAGAAAAAAAAAAAAGAGGCAGCAAGAGACTGCGTGCTAACTTGCCTCAGGCTTCTTCTGAGTAGAGTCTACAGAACAATCCAGCCTGTTGAATTATTTTTGATGTATGGTTCTGTCTAGCAAGAATAGCCCAACATACCAAGTCAACCGATAATCATGCTCCCAGGAAACCCAAGGGATGCCACCAATAAATTATCATTTCCACCATGCAATAATGTTTATATAAAAATACTTGCAACCTATGTAACTCTTTTAGTACATAACTATAGAAAATATGACTTTGAAAAAAATCATCAAAAATTCAAAATGAATTAAACTGGAATTACAATTGTGAAATTTGCCGCCTTTGCACTCTATCCCTTACAACTTCTACCACTACTTTCAAAATCAGCCAAGCATACTGAAAAAATGCATGGATAGAGAAAGCCACAAATTAAGACCAAAAGCCAGTATTTACAAAATATACTTGTAGTAGTTTTTCCCAAGTTGGAATCATTAAATGTCAGACAGAATTGTTTATTCCAAACGCTGCTCTCAATCCAGAATTGTATTTTAAAATCTCAGAACATAGTACCAGTTATAGTAAAAGTCATGTAACCTTCAATACTTTTACAAAACTTTTGTTCTGAAGTGTAAGCAAAAAAATTCAAGACATCCAAACATAGCTATGATTTAGGCTGCCTAGATGAGGCAGATGCATCGGCAGTTTTCCTACTGAAGCATTTTTAATTACCTGCTTTTTACAGATGTAAAAGAGGTACAACAGAGAAGTTTCTCAACTAGTTTAGAAAACGGTAAAGTCAGGCTCAGGATAGTTAAACATCTTGCCCAGGATCATACAAAACACAAGTGAAAAAGTTGTGCTCTCTTAAGCAGTAAATCTCTACCCACTGCTTTTACAAACACACTTTTAAATGTCTCTACAAGATGCATTTTGCATGATTCACCAACTCCAGACACAGACTGCCAGTAGGGAAGCATATTCAAGAGTACATTCTTAATATAGGTTTCCATTTTTTCATGTTATGGTATCTTTAATTCAAGACATTTTCATTTTACCTTTTAATAAATAGTACCAAATGCTGTCAAGAGTATCTTCTGAACAGTACACAAGCATTTATGAACACAGCAAGTATATCTATGGCTCTTCAAACCTTTTAGTCATGGAGAGAGTTGTCAAGTTTAAAAAGAAAAAAAGAAAAAAAAATTATAAAGGTTTTTCAGGCAAGGACAGTACAGAAGGAAAAGCCAAAACTGTGTGCAAGAAGGCTTTGAAAACCCCTGGAAAGCAGGCTACGAACCTCCTTTCAGTTTCAATATAACCTCTCCCTAAAGCAAGGGATGTCATTGTCATTGGACTTCATCACATGCATCATACCACACCAGGTCTGAGAGCTTATCCTAGGTGGAGGCAGACATGCAGTATGTGGGAAACCTGCTCCTTAAGACAGAATGCTCTACAGAGACCTCCACGAGGTTATCTCTACGGAGATTGGACAATGACACTTGAACTGGTTGAATGATGTCAACAGAGCTCTTATGAGTTATTTTACAACTGGCTTGAAAGCCACAAGGTGGAAGAAGCCTGCTCTGGCTATGACACATGCTTTGTCTTCCATAACTACTAAAGAAGTCCTAACCTCTTTTGACTAAAGTAGGTTATTTTGTGAGAATAATCACCAACAAGCTTATTCTGATACCAGTCTGAAAACACAAATAAGCCAATACAGTTTGCTGTTTAGTACCTCAAGTAATTTTTAATAAAAATGCTTATCACATGAATAGCTCTGTCAAAGAGAACTCAATTCTCTGTATGTTTAAAAATAAAGAAAAGGTTGTACACTAAGAACCCTAAAGACTCCTTTTACTTTTGGGCAGCACCTCAGGATTAATTTACATTCCCATCCAGAAGAGTAAAGAAAACCAGACTGCTGAACACAGAAACTCCCTCTTTTAAGGAAACAAAAAAGATAAGCAGGGAGTAGGGGATTGAGTAGGGATTGGGAATTCTTTAAAAGCTCTTCTACAGACATGTGCCCATCCAACAGATGATTTATTAATGTCCGGTTACCTGGGAAGCAGGTTGTTAGGTGCTCCATTAGTGCTTCTTGTGTGACTTGTTTTCGGGCAGAGTTCATTGCTGAGATGGCCAGGCAAAGGATTTCCCCAAGTGGAATGAACTGTGACTGACTGATGGGAGACATGCTGATGGGTGATACATCACCTGTAAAAAGACAACAGATGCATAGTGAAGTGTTTTGTTTAAAAATCTGCTCATAGAGCAAGGATGTGGAATACAATCAGAGAAAATGCACACAGCTCTGTAGTCTTTGTACCGAGCTGAGGATAAAACCCTCACAATGAAGAGCCACGCAACAGCCCATTTCAAAACTTAGACATGGCGAACTTTGGAAATTGGGAGAGACATACTATACAGACATAGTTTCTCAAAGGGTACAATAGATAAGATTCAGAAAAATACCAACAAATTAGCACTTACAGTTGCAAAACCTTATGCTTGAAATATCCTACTAGGTAACTGCACAGACAAAATCGTTGCATGTATTTCTCTGGACATAAAAGAGGAGATTTCAATCTCCTTTCAAAGGCTGGTGGTATGGATCACCCACCCTTTCCACTCGATGGAATATTTCTTCTTAATACTAACAAAGAGCAGAAAAAAATGTTGCTAAGTGAATGAATAAAATTTTCACCCAGCTGATAAAGCACAGAACACTCTTTAGAGGCACAAAAGCATCAAACACCTTAAGACTGATATCCTGAATAAATCTCTCATGTCAAATATCTTTGTACAGACTATGTATTTTTTAGAAGAGAAGTTTAAATGGTTCCAGGACGGCCTGAAAATTATCTGTGTTGTAACTCGTCTTACGTTGTCTCTACAAAGAATTCATTAACCCACACTTGAAAAAAAAATAAGGTCTTTAAAATGGAAGTTACAGGATAAATTTGATAATATTAGCATGATACACAAATACGCATACACATGTGCATCTTAACATACCTTATTTAAGCACAGAAATGCTTTTATATTCTGCTCTGTACCTCCTCTTGAAGGGGTAATAGTTCCCCAATGATCTCAAATAGAAGGAAGCAGCAAGCTCAAAACACTTCCTTCAACGGTTGAAAAGGAACAGCAAAGAGTAACAGATAGAACAAGGGGTACTTGACTAGGAATCCTTTTCTGGCCATAGGTCAGTCAATAGGGATTAAATTTTACCTAAATGGCTTTGAGATCTCAGGAAAATCACCCTACTTCTGCTGTCACGGTGCAGAATACCTTGTGATCAAATCAGAAATCAAATTACTGGAAATTAATTCAAAATCAAACTTTCCTCCACAATTTAGGGTATCTAATATTTGCCCTATTAATTCTATATTCCTATTACAACTACCATGCAGGAACAGCAATTTCTAAAACTGATTATCAAAATGCATTAATCTTGCATTATACTCAGCACTTCGGGAAAAAAGCTAGTGGGAGTAGCAAATTGCATAACTTTCAGTGAGACTTATGACCAATATTTTTCAATACATGAGCTGTACAATCTGTTATACAAAAGTGATACACATTACCCAAGACATAACGGTGATTTAGAAGACACATTTGTGTTATGCTGCCTACTGACTGCTTCTTCTTAATCAGACCTGCCCAGATCAATGCCACAATCCCAACACAGCAGCAACCCTCTAGCTTCAAAACAGTGACCTCCAAGATCCTACTCATTCTGACGTGACACAGAATGATGACCCTAAAATACAAACTTCTCTGGACATTTTATCTTCATGTACACCTGAAAAGTTCTTGCCACGTGCTTTACAGACAATGGTAATCAAGAAGATTGTAGACAGCTTACAGGGAAACACGATAGATAAGCTTTCACATGACTTGGAAGCAAAGGCTGCTTATCCCCTCATCATGTGAGAATAGATAAAGAACATCACAGTTATTATATTACCATTCACTAATAATTATACCTGCTGTCAGCTTAAATGTATTCATAGACCAATCTTTGTAACCAGCCAGACACACAACTTTTACCACCTTTGATAAACAGTTACCATGTACTTTGCGAAGGGGATCAGTTTCTTTAATGATTAGTTTCATGTCTAAAAAGCATCAGAATTGTGATAAGAATTATGCAGATTTAGCTATGCAATTTAAGAAATTACTGTCTTTCAAACAGAGATTATCTGTGTCATGAGCATCCTCGTGAGCACTACTAAGTTTAATTCAGTGCAATGTCAAAAAGATTTGCATATATTGAGGTTTAACCTTATCAGGTTCACTGAATGGGCTCTGAAGTGGGCTTCCTGGATAGCTTTAAGGGCGGTAACTTCCTGAATTGTTTTATCTAGATCAAAGACCCAGCAATTTCTTAAACCAAAGCACTGTGGCAAGAGCATCCCTGTGTCCAGTCCCAGCCACACGCTCACACTGCCACCTAAGCAGGCATAGGACAGGAGAGCGTGAAGAAGACCTCTTTCTTCCCCTTGCACACGCAGCAATCCACTCGCAGCTAACCAGAATGATATTTAGGATGTAAGGAATGGTCCTTAATACCATAATTAGCTTCCTGAAATAAGAAAGGGACTCGAGAAGGGTCATACAGGAAACCTAGCAAGTGCTGCTCTGTGGCCTCCCAGCTGCACCCAAGAAGGATCCTTGGACAAGTATTCAAACTTCTCTCACCCCAAGAGCAGCCCACCCCTCTCCCCTGACTGCTAAGAGCCTGCAGAGATCCACCTCTGAGATCACTCCCAGTTGGGACTTGTTAACTTAAAACTGGCCAAGTACAAGTTAAGAAATAAGGTTTACCTGGATTTTGGTAACCTTGCACAATCTTTCCCTTCAAAGCAGGCCTTTGGCATGGAATTGCTTTTCTAGGTTAGTGTGCAGAAAACATTCAGCTTGCACATTTGACCCCTAGCAGCTGGGCTCATGTCAACAGGAACAAGCCAAGAGTTTCCACTGAAATACTAACTGTATTTCACATAACTCATCAATATAAAACATTCAATACCAGTTCCTTATTGTTGACACAATCTCTAGCAAAGCATGCTGTATAGTTAGTATGCCAGGGTAACATACATCCTGCTTGCAAGTATTTGGGAGTAAAACCATTTAATTAACTATAAAGATGAGTATACTCATCCATTAAATCACAATTTAAATGGTTTTAAATGCAACAGAAATTGGCCAACAAGTGCTGGTTTATGTAAGAACCTCTCTTTCTGTTTTGTAAGGGACTATGGCCAGTTGAGCCTCATTCTTTTCCACTGAGTGCTTTTTAACTTTCTTCGTTATGACGAAGGAATTATTGTTTCACTTTTATTGTGCCAGAATTACCTTCAAAGCTTGCTGTCCGTAACTGTCTGCTGGAGATAATTACTGACTCTTGGCTTAAAAAGGCTAGACAGATCTGTAAAACTTTCAGCAGATCCCCTCACTTAGGGAGGCTCTAATTTGCCAAGTTTTATCTTAACTATCCTATGGGGCTCTGGGAAATTACAAACACTCTCTGGCTATAGTTAAGTGAACAAACGTCTTTGATTCACAACAACAAATAGCGCCTTGTGTCTATGCTTTAATATAATATATTAACATCAATTATGCACATAAATACTGTTCAGCCTGTTGAACAGAAGGTTTACAAACTCCTCAGGAAAGACCTGCTTTAAAAATCAAATATGCTTTTTCTAATTTTTTTTTTTTGAAGACCACATCACTTACATAAAACGTAGAGCATATGGCTCCTGTTAGCTCTGACTGATGCTTGTCTCAAGGAGCTTTCTTCTGAAATCAAATTACTATCCTTGACTTTCATATGTTTATGTTTCCAATTAAATGAAAACTGGAGCTCAGAAAGCCATTTTCACCAGCTGACTACATGTTTTGTTCAAACACAATATAGATAGATTAGCTCAGTTTCTGCAGTGTCTTACCAAATTTTCTCTAAAGAATTAAAACAAGTTTTCTAGACTTCATGTTTTAAGTGGCACTTAATTTTCAAAAACATCTAACCACATAACAAACAATGAATGGGATTTTTCCTGATTTACGCCTTGGGGATTTGCAGTGCTACCCCGTGGGAAAAAAAAATTGTTGTTACTTAGAAAAAAAGATTATATAGCACATAAAATAACAGAGCTGGGAATGAAAAGTCACACATCCTGAACCTATACCAGCCAGAATGTTTCCTGTGTTGGTTTATCTAGTGTCTCTGTTCTCTGCAAGTCTGGTACCATCATCTTGGGAGAAAATGAGGTAGACTATATTCTGCACCATGTATAAGCAATTAAACTATCAACTACATACTGATGACAGATTTTTTTATTCATGATTCTGCTGCTGGAAAGAAGTGACCTGGAAGTCAAACTCCCTGTCTCAAGAAGTTTGCACGAAGATTGTTTGAAAAATCACCACTTGACTCATAAATGAAACCGATTCAGTAGAGCCATTGTGAAGGAAAATTAAGGGAATTACAGTGCAAAGTCACACTATATTAGAACTTACACATACTATTTCCCTGAAATGGAAGAGACCCTCTGATTACACTCTGCATTCTGTAAAATACAGGAAGCCAAAGCCCAGTCTCTTCACCATCCAGCCTCTCAACACCTTTTTAGCCTTTTTAACCTTTTTAGCCTTCTGTTTCCTATGGATTAAGGCAAACATCAAACCTGATTTTTAGTCACAGGAAATGAAGCTTGCACAATCACACTCTGTGGGTGTGCATGAGCCAGAGAGGTTGAGCCTCTAGACAACAGAGATTCTAAAAAGACTGTTTGCTATGCATGCTCCATCTGCACAGAGTTTCAGACATAGCCATTTCCCACTAGACAGGAGAGAATTCAGTCAAAAAATTACTTGTCAAGGGAAATCTGACTTCGCTACTTTTGCTGCTTACAGAACTATGGTGTTAATCAGAAAACATCAAACTAGAGTACGGTAACTTCAGATACACTCACCTATGATTTCACTCCAGGAAGAACTACAAAAAGGTCCTTTCAAACAAAAGGTAGACAACAAAACCAAAACTACTACAAACAAACAAAACACACACACAAAAAAGGGCTCTTCAGCCTATATTAACACTTTTTTTTCCAGGAATACCCTAAATGAAAAGCCTCTTCTAGAAAAAACAAATTTTCAGATTTCCCTCTTTAAGTAAAGATACTGAAGAAGTTACATGTCTGGCCTGGATTGCACATTATCCTTTTTCCCCCCAAACCCCAACATGACCAAATCACTCTAATTATAGAATACTTACTTACATGTAGCAAACAAAACCTTTCTTATTGGAACTCAGAACAATGATATATAATTGCTACTTTAAGCCAGACAACGTTTACATCTGATTAAACAACAGGAGAGAACAGGAATTATGTGCAGGTACCTGTGGTATTAACCAGATTACTCCGAAATACCTTGGATCTGCACTAGTCCACTGACACAGAAAAGAACGTATTTTACTGGTGAAATCTGAGATAGTAAAAATGAGAAGGTGTGTTGCTTGAGCTGTTCTCAGCTATAGCTAAATCCTCCTTTTAAAACACATTTCCTGAAGTATTTTATGAACAAAGGTTGTGTTTACTAGACAGTTAGACATATCAGAGGATTGAGAACAATAAGAAAAAAAACACATTAAAGATTCATCCATTTATTCCTGTTTAAAAGCAGCTTAAACAAAAGCTCTACAAATACACTACCACACACTGGCTAACCAGCACACTCCTGCACCTCTGAAATGCACGCACACTAAAACATACCTTCCCTTGCAGATACAGACCATGAACACTTCAAGAACCTGACCTGTTAATGTGACCACTCCAACTCTAACTAGCCTTAAGAAAACACAGCGACTTAATAACGATCAACCCTAGGACAAACACTTGCCTCTGAACGAAGTTCTAGTCTCTTGCCAGTTATTAACTTCAACCAGGTAAACTGATATTTTTAATCATTTGGACCCAGTTAAAATCACCATCTCCAGGTTCACTAAGTGGCACTAACTTTCAGAAACAGGTGCTAATTTGCCCACAGTCAGCAGACTTATCTTAGTATTTCCTGTGATTTAAATTCCCTTTTCTTTGTTCATGTCCTGTGGCCAGCTGCCTCCTGATCCAAAGTGAAATGCCAGCACATGTTACAACCATGATCATAAAAAGTTTCTGCTGGAGCATGGAACTTTCCCAGAGGATTTGGTCAAGGAGATTTTGTTGGCATTGCTTATCCTGGGAAGAAGGAGGGTGAGACTGTGTTTTTTTAATATATTGTGTGCTTTAGAATGTGTTTTCTCAAACAATATTTTTTAGATGCATCTTTTAATAAATGTTCATGTCTATATTCCTGGCACACAATATGTTAAAATGGGGGGGACTTACCCCAGCCCAGTTCCACGCTCCAGTGCAGAATACAGAGTAGCTATGATGTAACAACATGCATACTGGGGCTTTATATCACTGTGGAAGCTCTCTGGCTGCAGCATAGGTCAGTGCCACAGGACCCGAAAAAAGAAAAACAAAGCATGCTTTTAGGCAGTAATATGCTGAACACCTACCTCTTAAAGCAGAAAATAGGGACTTCCAAAAAATAAAAAAATAATGCAGCATCTATGCAGTCAGAAAGGAATGCTATTTCACACAATTCTTACATAAGCATGAGAAACAAATGGTTAAGAAATGACAGGGGAGGTGGAGGTAGAAAAATCTAAAAGGGACTACAAATATAACTCCCACACAGTGTTTTGAAAACATCTCTCTCTCCTTTTGCCCTATTTCCACAGAATGGCTGGAATCACGTTCTGACACCACCCCCTGTTTCGAAGGCACTCACAGTCTTTGCAAAGCACCTCTCCACTGCAGTGCCTCAGGATTCTGCAGTGTCACTCCTCTTCTCTCTGGCTCTCTGCAAAGTGAAGTCATAGGAATGGATCAGCCAACCTGACTTCTCACTACCCTGCCCAGAATCCTTTGTGAACTGAAATGAGTCATCGCTCTGAAAAAATCCACGGTGCGGTGCAACGTTCCAGGTTTCTCCCTACGTCTGCGCTGGCTTCTTTGTCTTTGAAATGAAGTGCCTCTGCTTCTGGAACGGTGCCCAGCTGCATTGTACAGGATAACAAGCCAGCCTCCTCATTAAGTGGACAAGAAATCTATTTACATGAATTAGCAAAGACAAGTTAAAGCTTTAACTCTCTAGTCAAGACAAAAAATTTACCCCAACATATCTTCCTGATGTAATAAACAACCCCCCAATACAAGAAACCACAAACGCAGACACATGCGCACACACACAGAGCAACATTTTCTTAAATTATGCACTATTTACCATGACACTTACCAGTTTTTACTGTATTGATTAAAAAGAAAGATTTACTCTCCTTTGTCAGTCCTGAAGAATGCTGCAGACCTGCATGTAGCAACCAGCTCTGCTGTGCACTGGATCAAAGTTGTGCTGCTGCAAACTGTTTATCAAAAAATTAAAAGCAGTGGACAAGTTCTTGCAAGCTCATTTTTCCTCATCCCATTCACCATTTGAGCTCACAACAAAGTGAAGCCCTGAAACCATGCCAGACAGAAAATGTCAAACTGCTCCAAGTGCCGAGAGCCAGCAGAGCTGCTTCAGCTTCTGCTGCTACTGACAAAGAATGTAATGCTCAGAACGAGGTCACTGTGTCAGGATCTCACTCCCAGCGCTAGGTTTTCCTTTGCTTGGTAAGGATACGCTAAACTAAAGCATCGGGAAAACACAGAACAGGAGGTAGAAATACTGTGCGATGACAGATGCTGCTGTTTTGGAGAAACATTTTTAGTTATTTGAGGATTTTCTTCTAAGAGAAGGAAATATTTAAAATTGCCTTCACTGCAAAAGAGCTATTTTTAGTCGTGATCTAATCATCAAAATGAGAAGACTAATATGCAGAAATAGAGGGTCAAACAAAAAAAAAAAAAAAGGAGTGCTGTCACAAGACAATTCTTTAAAGGTTCCTGAGGTTCCCGCACCCTGAGCACTCTGAAATAGTTTGAAGCATAGTAGGCATGTAATCCATTAATTCCTGAAACACAGCACTTTAGGACTCACCTGTGCTGTGCTGGAACAGGCAGTTCTCTTAGGTTCTTCCCTAAATGAACACACCAGGTGTTTAGGACTGCATGAAACACAAAGGTCACCACCTCCCTATGCTGCAAGCCCTAGCCTAACAACTACCCTGCCAGTGAAAGTCACACCCAGCCTAAAATAGGTCTGTGTAAGTGTTTCAAGAGGACAAATAAATAGCTGGTTACACAACTAACAAGCATCACTTTTGTTTACAGGACTATGGCAACTGTTATGCAGCAAAGCTGTATTATAAACAGGCTAATTTGTCTGTGTAAGGTAAGCTGTGTGCTTTGCTACACCTGTAGTTACACAGTAGCCAAAATCTCAAGATTAAAAGCTGGGCTTTTGCTATACACACAGTTCATCAATTTCTGTGTTCCCTGAGAGGCATCATTCCAGGAAATCTTCCTTCAACTTTACAGGAGTTTTGCCTTCCCTGGGGCTGCAGGATCAGCCGCAAAGCTTCTAATGAATCCAATTTGGCATCTGCAATGTTTGGGTCCCCCAGGATCATCCTGCAGAAACTTCGGTTGTTTATCTGCTAAGCACACACCCACTTCACAGGAACAAAACTTATTCCAAGAAGAAAAATTTCTGTGGGCACCTAATGAAAGAAAAAATGAGAGCTCCAATCTGCTTTTCCTTTTCACCAGACAACATTTGTGCAAAGCTAAATAGCTGGGCTTGTGTGTGCAGTACTGTTTTCACACATATGCACAAGTTACTGAAGGAGGAGTCATGCTATTATCACCAAAGTTAAAATACCAGTGGCAGAAAGTTCAAGGTAATTCCGTCACCTGAATACCCTTTCTCACTAACAAATTCCTATAGCACTTGAACCCAAATTATATACTCAGGACCAGCCTGACTACTCTGAACAGATGAATACAACTGCAAGCTCTGAGTGAGACAATTCCTCTTGCACATGTGATGCCCTAGAGACACCTAGAACGCACTGAGTGTGCACGTGTACCTAGGGTGCACACACATCTCGTGCACATGCACAGAGGCATGCCTTTACTCAAATTCATCAGCTCACAACACCAGCACACAGCCTTTAATTAGTATTACAAAGAGCAGGAAGTACCGGATACCTCAAGCATGGCAGAGAGGAAAAGTGAGAGATCAGCAGTGGGGAAAATGTAAACGTGAATGTTTAGAAGAGCTGTTTGATCAATAAACCAGTGCTGCCATCATCAGTGATGTTACTGCTGGAAATAACTGCAGGGAAGCCTAGTCGAAATACCACATGCACTTCCCAATCAGGACAGCTACTCTATTGCTCTATCCCACATCTCCCTCTCCACACATGACAGAAGCGGGTACTGAGACAAAAGCTGCTTTATTGACTATGTATGGCATGAATACACCACATCCTTCTCTGCATAACTCCATAAATACATGTGCTTTTGCACAGATCAGTACAGGATACAGCATAGCCTGAGATCAACCTCCATCACGCACTGAGAAAGCAGATGATGTAAAGATCCTATTTTCTTCCTTTGCATATGCATTGTGTTGGAGTTGAACACAGACTCCTTTGTCAAACTCCACATTAGCTTGCATACATCCCTGAGCCCTCCTGAGTCAGAGCCTGGGATTCCCTTCCTTTGCCACAGCCCTTTCACCATCACCAGAGGCAAACTCAAGAGGAGAAAAGGAATATGCTCAAGTGCAGGAGTGGGCAGAGAACAAAAAAAGATTAAAAACAACACTGCCAAAAGATGCCAAGAAGATTATCAAGAGCATGAGAAAACTCAGATTAGCCTGTACCAGTTTCAATGGATCCCAAATTCTGGAGGCTACTCAGCATTCGGAGTCTGTAGCTGCGAGACTCTGGTCAT
Organism: Buceros rhinoceros silvestris; assembly: GCF_000710305.1. NCBI lineage: Eukaryota > Metazoa > Chordata > Aves > Bucerotiformes > Bucerotidae > Buceros > Buceros rhinoceros. The sequence goes on along the minus strand of NW_010389778.1, from coordinate 9,440 downwards.
CTCCCGTTATGATTACTTCTACAAGAATAAACTTTGCAAAGCAGGAAACACTTAACCACCAGACTGGGAACACAACCCACGAATCCTGTGGCCCCAGAAGAAACCAGACCAAGGAACACCAGAAAGATACACACTTATTTCTTTAGGAAATCTCTTAATACTAAAAATTGACATATTAATGCTCCACTAATAAAAATTTACTGGCAGAATGCTAACAAGCTCCACTTGTCTTACCTGAACAAATCTCCTGGTTCTTTAAGAAATCACTTAAACCACAAGAGGGAACATGATCAGTGTATTAAATTCAGCAATATCCCAACTAGTAACACCCAATGTCGTCTAGGTGCTTAAATAATCTTTCTCTTTTTCCCTCCTGCTGCTTACACTCCAATGTATTTGCAGTGAACATACCTCCTTCTCCTTCAGATCTCATTCCACTGGCTTTAAAAAAAGCACACTCTTCTAAATGTTCTTTCGATGTATGCCCCTCCTGTCCCTTTAATCTTTCTAGAGGACTCTTCTACATTTACTTTAACTTACATAACTTTTCTTTAAAAAGCAACAACCACAATTCTGCACCATATTCTACTGCTCCAGCTAACCACTCACCTGCATCGGGCACAGGGAAACTGAAATTTTCATACTTTCAATGGAAATACCCTGTCCCGTGTACATAGGTCGCTCTGAAAGCAATGCCTCCTATTTATTTCCATGGAAACAACAGACACAGGGAGCACAACAACAGTATTTGGTAGATCAAATTCTCAGCTACAAAACGCTATTTTTTGACACAGCCCCCACCACTGGCTGTGCATTTTCTCCAGCGATGAACAGGAGCCTGCCTGCCGTGCTCCTTTTAAAAACCTGCACCAGCAGAGGGGACCCACCGTCACTGTCACCACCGATGACATGCGCCACCCACCGCCTCACTGTGCCATGTCCATTATTTGGTCTCCGTAAACGTTCCGCAGTGTCGATGAGCGTCAGTGGGTGCCCTTATTTCCGCATGGAGGAATTTAGTTATGCCATGGCAGACACTGTGTTGTCAGACTGTCCCCGTCTGTCACACGGCCACCAAATTTAACAGAACATTGGTGGGAAGGTTCAACTCTACTGCCAGACCACCAACATCTGCCTCTGATGTCATAGGCCAACATAACACAGGAGGCATTGCTTTCGGAGCGGCCCTCATGTAATGAAACTTGCACAGCTGTGCTGCACTGGTGGTTCATGGTCACCCCACAACTGAACAATTGGTTTCAGATATCTTTTTTACGCTGCCTGCGACTAATGAGTTTGAAGCAAATATTCCTGGGTTTGACTTCCGAGACCATAGAATCATAGAACAGTTTGGTTTGAAAGGGACCTTTAGAGATCACCTAGTCCAATCCCCTGCAGTGAGCAGGGGTCTTGCAGGGATCCCATCATCTTGCCCATTCTACTTTAAAAGCTCACTTTGTGGATATAATTAAGGAGCTTTGACCATCCAATTCATCTTATTAGTTATCCATTTTTAAAGTATGTCCACTTTATCACATGCTAAAGAGTCACAAAAAAAACTAAAATGAAAAATAAACAATACTTTAAATGCTACCTAATGCAGGACAGAACCATAACTTCTGTGCCACACTTGCTAATACAACAACGTAACAAACAGCCTTTGAATGAGCCCATCAAGCCTTAACAGGAAAAATGAAGCAACCCACAAAACCTCAAGAGCCCAGTAGGTAAATCAATTAATTGCCTTTTTAGAATTTGACTACTAAAAGAGACTTCCTTAAATTACGGTTCACTGGAAAGTATGTGATATTTTAAACTACACAGAAGAACTCTCTAATAGATTTTGTAGCTAGGACCATAGGATGGGAGAGGAGGATTTGTGGGGGTTTTTTTCCACATAGAAACATTACTGTTAAATTAATTTGATTAATGTTAAAGCTATATTGTCATGGACCACCCCGCCCCCTCAAAACCAAAGCCTGCCTGTTTTCTGGCAGCAAACAGTAAATGCAAGGAAAGACAGAAGCATTAAAAAAATCAGACACTAAGAGATTTGGCAAAAGGCAGTGAGCACATGACAAACAAAGAAAAAAACCAACAATAAATATCTAGATATTTTCTTTTAGGGTGGAAATTGTATAAAGGCAGAGAAAAATATTCCTTTACAAATGCTCCTGAAAGCACTGAACACGGCTGTTGAAACATAACAATCAGCCTTTCTTAGCTACATGTTCTTCGCTATCCTTTTCAGTTTAGCCAGAACACTTTTTCAGTGTGGCTGGGGATGCAGCAGCAAATATTCAGCAAGAGCCTAGTCAGCAGCTAAAATTCTTGAAAGGTGAAGGGAAGATCAGCAATACAACCCAATAAGAGCATACCCTGTGTCATTTATATTGACTGCTGTAACTATGGAAGGATTTTCATCCCAAAGATGATACTGCAGTGGTTACAGCTTTTCAAGCAAATCGTGATGACTGGCAGATAACTTCAGGTTAAAATAAGAACCTGCAACAGTGAACACAAGTCCCATGGTACTGCAGCAGCCTTTAACAGCCCAGTTTTTCCTGACTAGGAGAGAACTGATGAAAAGGCCAGGCATGGAATCAATTAAAATAGTGCCAAAGTGGTTTTAAAAAGAAAGGGTTAGACACTCCAAAGACTGAGCAGTGGAGTTTACTGGGTCTTTTTCCCCTGTGGTAGAAAGCAGAGTTTTCACTATGGCTGGAGTACATTTAAGAAGATGTACTTTAATGCTTACAAAATCAAAATATCTTATACCCTAACATATGAAGAATACCTATACTAGGATATTCTGCCCCTATGTCCCCTTATGTCTCCTATGCCTTTGTGGTGTAGATACTGTGGCTCCTGTTTCCCACAGCAGCTCAAAATATTTTCAAATTCTGTCCTTTGGTTTTCCCTGTGTGGGCATCAGCTGTGAGCATGGAAATATGGGAAATACCACCACACAACAGCTCAGTAAGTGACCAAATCTGCTGGCTGTCTCATGGTGGTCAAGCATTTTAGAGGAAGCATTAGTAAACCAACTTCACGCGTCTCCACTACTGTCTACTGCATCTTAAAGGGAAACACCCTTGCTCAAGACAGACACAGTTCTTTTGAGATCCTCAAGGACTGGCAGATTTTCTTTTTTTCCTCCCAGTTAGCATGATTATCAGCAAATGCAGCAACCAAAAACTGCCTCCCCAAATAAATGATAGTATCTGAATCCAGAGTTCCCACAATTAAACAGCTCACTAGATTAAATGTTTGCTCCTGTCCATTTCACGTGTTTTGCTTCTTAATTTTATTGAGCACTTGTTTTATTACAGGAAGCAGTAAGCCAAAATCTACTACAGGTGTTTTACTGTGATTACAACAGTAAAATCAAATAAAATTTCAGGAATCTGAAAATCTTCCTGTATATGAGCCATTAAACTGAACACAGTATCAAAAAAAAAAAAAAGATGAAAATACCAGTTTCACAGACAGAACTCTCTTGCATGACTTTGTACATATCTCCTAATTTACAGTCTTATGTTTAGCCTTTCAATTGCCATCTTCTCACACATCTAACATGTTCACCACTGACTCCAGCTACATGCAGACCATGTTCTGAAAAAAGTTATGAAATAAATACGTATAATTCAAGCACAATTTTTTCAGGGTCACTGCATTGCTTTGCACTACATTACTCATGTCACTACTCTATGGAACTGCTCAGCTGTTTTACTCAGCTGTCACTAGTGCCTTCTGAAGTCCTCCTCAGCAGTCTCAATAAACCTAAACAACTACGATCTGACAGATAGGGTTACCACTTCATTCCATCCTTCAGATTTCTAATACAGCTATTAAAACCCGAACATTTGGTATTGATCCCTGCTTCACAGAACAGGCTAAACCATTTCCATATTCTATACTGAGCTCAGCAAGACTTTTCTCTTGCAATTCCACCAAGCATTTATAAAGCACTAGAGCATGGAAGAGTCCTTGTGCTCTCCACGAGTTGTTACGACCCAGTTTTCTGAAAGATGAGAACACATAAAAATAGTTGTGTATTTGCCCTCTTGTGCAGTATAGAAACCTCTAAACTAGGATATCAAAACTAGATTCCTGAGATAATTTCAGGAACTGATGATGATCTCAACTTGCATTGAACTAAACCAAAAGGAAAGATTTCAAATAATTTCTTGAACAAATTAGGTAACCACTGGACACGAGAGAAAATCACATAACACAACTTCGAGATCAAAGCATGGGGGGATGTATAAATCCAAGCTCTGCGTGACTACATTTAATGCCATAGCAAGATAATATTACCTTAACTCACATTAAAACAACATCATCAAGAAAGGAATTCCATTATCTTGTCATTATGCAGTCATTCTTTACTCTGGACTATAAGAAAAAAGGGCTCACAGTTACTGCCATACTCTTCAATGAGCTACCCCCACAGGCGAAACTTTTAACTCCTCCAGACCTTACAGGGGGCCAAGGGCACACGACTCCTATTTAGAAGGTTAGAAAGTGCCTCTGACACTGCCAGAGCTTCACAAGACTCTGCTTCAAAAGCATTTCTGATCATCAGTAAACACTGCAATGCACATGATGGGAAGGGGATGGTGCATGCCCCTCTTCTTACCTGGCACCCCGCTTTGGGAGGCTGGAACTGCTGTTCAGGCCAGCCCTTGGAAACAGGGGATCTAAGTAGCCCTAAAAGCATTTTTTGAAACCTCTGCTGTTCTCCCTGCCTGTTTGGTAGCTACAAGTTTTGGTCTTTGAGAGCAAATGCAGAGGCTGCTTAAAAAAAAGCCAGGCTATAAAGATCGAAATTAGCAGCAGCACAAGACTGGCAAGAAAACCAAGCAACACTGTAAGTAAGTGAAAATACAGGAAAGGTTAAAAGGAAATGTGAGGAAAGAGATGATTTTTATTTGATTCCTAAAAGAGGCAATGCAACATATGCAATGTTAATGATGAAAGACGACGTTAAAAGAATCCAAATGCTTAGTGGGGCTAAAGGGAAGCAGGACTAATAACCAAATGGTAAGAAATAAAATTAGTACCACCAGCTGGGAAAATATAAGGGTTTATAGGATTGCTGGAATAAGCCAAGTGGGAATGGCTGCACGTATCACTGAAGAAAGAAGTGAATAAAAGGACAGTCGTCTTGTGAACACCGTGGATGCATGTGGATGCATGTGCTCTGCATCCACTTGGTGCCTGCCTTTGTTTTGTTTTCTAGGCTGACCTTCACCCCTTGCCACACAAAGGATTCAATGAAAGGGTCCTTTAAAAGCCTGAAAGAACAAATGCATCTTGGGCTCAGGCTTTGAACAGCACAAGTGCCAATGACCCAGCAGAGGGAGCATTCCCCGCAGCTCAAGCATGAGCCAGAGCACCTGGCTCTGGCCAAGGGAACCTGCATCCCACAGTGGCTTTGAATGAGCCCTCCCCATGCTTGGAACAGGCAGAACAGCTAAAAAGAGGTATTCAGCTTGTTCTCCAAAGAGTCGCTCCTCAGCTTCTACGATGACAGAGCAAAGCTAAGGGAATTATGGATGCTTACAGGACAGTAATGAAAGTTGAGCGTAAATCAGTAGTGTGTATGCTAATAAGGCACACATGCAACATCACATCACTGAAGGAGCATGTTAATGGTTTGGGCGGTTTGAATCTAAACATCTGAGAGCAGTCAAGCATGTCATCACCAATACTGTCCTTAAAAGTGTTCTGCTGCTTTAGGAGAGGTTGTTCAAAACACGTGCATTTTCATAGAAAGAAGGTGTAATCCACAAGAACTTGAAAATGCAAGGCTGCCTGAAGCACATCCTGCATGCCACATGTCATCTGCAAAGCCTCTGTATGAGGCTTGTGATTTCTTTCTTTAAATTGTGGTATTTTATTTTAATTCTGGTACTACATTTAATTGAGGTACTGCAACATAGACTTGTTACGCAGCATCCTGTTTGGTACGCTCTGAACACAATTTGGGAAACATCTGTGTAACAGGGTAAGATGGAAACTGACCTCAGGGCTTTGGTCTAAAAGCCTAATTTACTGCCAGAATTATCTTGTTGTAATTATACCTACGTAAACCCCATTTATTCTGGAATAAGAGCGTTTTTTTAAATGTGATGTAGCTTACACAACTTCCAAAAGTTTTATCAAGGGTGGGGAGGTGTACATGCATAATCCTGCTAATTTCCTCTGCATGACCTCTCATATCACGCATTAAAAAGTGAACATTAAAAAATCAACAGTAAAAATAAATTACTAGTTTTTATTAGAGGCAAGAATGTGTCTTCCTGTTGTTCAATCATATGCTCCCTAATGTACTCAAAAACTAGATGTTACTACAAAGGAATTCCCTTTTCTTTTACTAGTATTTTTCCTGGGTTCTGAGAGCTCCACTCTTTAAGTGTAAATAACCATTGGCATTTAGAGTTGCAAGTACTATTTGTCTAAAAACTTCCTGTTATGGTCAGAAGCAGAGATATTAAAGAAGCCAAATTTAGTTCCTATTGCCATATGTTGTTTCTAATAGTCACAGCTTGAGTTTCAAAACTGATGTAGATTTGCACTTCCCTTTATCTCCATGGAGTGCTGCTGTACTCTCAGTACTTCTGCAAATCAGGACAGTTACTTAGGAGTAATTTTAGGCACTGATTTCTGGAACCTGGCATAAAAGCTCAGACTTGAACGTGGAAAGAATCCATGCATTTAAGTTATTTGGAAATATCTGGAAGTCTCAGACACAATGCTTGAAGTTACGCATCTCCTTCACACTTACATTTATAAACAAGAGCCTAAAAGTCTGCTTTAGGACATCAAGGTTTGAATGTGATACTCATGTCTTTTGCCTTGCTCCTGATGCTTTTTTCAGTGGAGGTTTTGATGTAATTGGCATTTCCAAGAAAAGTTTTAGGTTTGCAAAATTATATTCTTAAGATGAAGAAGGATACTGCGCAAGGATTTCTTGGCTTTAGGGAAAATAATTCTGGTATTCAAAGTCGTTTCACCATGGTATCTTTGGAGACAGAGGTAGCTGTGTAGCTTCCAAGTGACATTTTCTTCCTGATACTGTAACTTCTTTCAAGAGGTTACCTTTGACAAACATAATCACCACAAATTTTCCCCTCATACACAGCTTCTGACTATATCCTTCATCTCCTGTGCAAACAGGCATTATGCAAGCCTGTCTGCCAGAACAGAAGTACATAAACTCTCCCTCAGGCCTCCAAGGGAGTGGGCCATCTCCAGCTGTGGCTTCCACCAACACCAAAGTCACAGTGCTGGCTTTGTGATATCACAGCATTCTCCGTAGCAACAGCCTATGAGGTCACAAATAAAGGATTATCACTTTGCTGCAGGATTAAGGGAACTAAGAAGCTGGTCTGTCAGGAAGATGGGTTTTACTTCAAATAATGGGAATTAGGAGAATGCTGAAAATAAATGGGTTGTACATTGTCTTTGTCTGGCATGCACTCTTTTTTCAATAATACTGTAAAATAAGATATTGCTTTCTGTGACAGCTCCCAAATAACTCAGTGAACTGGAGGCTGTCTCTTGACCTATTACATGGAAGATGAATCCTGAAACAACTTCTATATCATTTTACTCCTCAGTCATTTGACTTTGCAAGTGCTGACCGCAGTCAGACCACTCTCCTCAAATTGTCTGCTGGTTTGTTTATTCACAGGTATTCAAAGTTGGCAATTAAGTTCCAGAAAGTGACCAAAAAAGAAGTAGAGAAGGAAGTCTGGAAACATCTTGCCTTAGCCCACCTTACTGTTTAGGCAAGGATTTGTGAAGGATTCCAAACCAGGAGAGTACATTTCTAAGAAAGACTGAAAAAAGTATGCATTTTAAGTTAAAGTACTTTAAATACTTGTTTAAAATGCAAGAAACACTGATCAACCCTGCAAAATACACCTGCAGTCACAGGATTCTTTACCACAAACATTACTGTTAGAAAAAACACTCATACTAATAATTTCATTACACTCCTAGAAATTAATTTTTCCCAACAATATCTGGTTTACTCCCCAGTGAATACCCCGCTTAAAAGTTTTGCAAACACAGAATTCCAGGACCTGTTTGAAACTGTTCTAAAACCTTTATCTCCTCACTTCCCCAACACTGAGCAAATCGTGAATAACACAAAAACAATCACCTAATGAACACTTCCTGGCCCCTCAAGGAACCACTGAGGCTTCCATACAACTATCCAGAGCACAGATTAAAAGTTAACTTGGTTTCAGCTTTTAAAGGTAGTTATAGTTCATTGGGAAGAGGGGAGAATGAAAGCCAGGATGATACAGTGAGAACAGACTTACTATATTATTCACAGAAATCCTATGCCCCATGCATGCTTACACACGAAACCACTTTTCCCACATTTTTTAAGTAATTGCCCACTTTTCCAGATGCCTGGCAACTCAGGCTGCTTCAAACTAGCTACTGCATGCATATAGACTCATCTTACATGTACAGCAAGTCCAATGCATCAGGTGTACTATGCATACATAATTTATCTGTTAGGGACTGTCCCAGATTTTAAGATTAAGATCTAAAAATCCTGAAACAGCCTGGTTTGTAACTTGCAACCTGAGCTGTGATGCAATCATAAAGCAGCTGTATAGCATGAGAGCATCTTGCCACTTCAGGAAAATTTTGAGCAAGGGCCTACTTGCAGCTTACTGGAGCTTTCAGCTCCACTTTCAGCATTATGAGCACAGGCCCTAATATCAATTTCCATGCTAGGACTGGAAGAAAACATTGAGTGACTTTACTGTAGCTGATCCAAGACTTCATCTGGAAATGGTCTGGAAAATTTAGATCTCTATTTTGTGGTTGGACAACTGTTACAAAGGTTGAGAAGAAACAACAAAGATAGATGAGACGTTTCACAGTGTTTTAAATATGCTTTGAAATTCTGTAACCTATTTAAAAACGTTGTTTCTTTGCCCTCCAGCACTAGCAATAACGAATCTCAAAGGAAGTGCTTAGATATACCAGATTTACTTGCTCTGCCACTAACCTCTACAGCTTTCTAGGCCTGTAAGTAGC
>NW_010389778.1:0-246 GCF_000710305.1 Buceros rhinoceros silvestris | reverse complement strand
CCAAATTCCCCCCCTGCCGTAAGGCACTAGTGCCTTCAAACAAACCCTGTGCTCCCACCACAGCCAGCTACGGCTCAGACCGTGTCTTCATACCTGCACCGAGGAGAAACACGCGGCCTTTACTAGAACGGCAATTTTCTAGCTGCCCGCCACAGGTCAACGCGCATTCAACCGACAACACACCCCGTGCTAATCCCGAATACAAAGGCCGAGGCGCCGTTCACGCTTCCCCGGGGGGGAAGAGCA
>NW_010389777.1:1420-5864 GCF_000710305.1 Buceros rhinoceros silvestris | reverse complement strand
CATCTCTGACTTCGGTCAGACTGCGCTCTGTTGATTCAGGGCATCCTTCGGAACACCTGCCTCCGAGCAGTCACCGCCTTAGGCGAGCGCAAAAGCCACGAAGTTCGGTTGCAATAAAATGTTAATAAAAAAGTTTATTGCAGGGTGCGTAAACCTAAAATTTTTAATCTATCAAGAGAGCAGCTTATAGGCAACTTCAAAGGTTAATTTCTTAAACACAGCAGTGTCCTACTATTTACTATACAAAAGCTTTGTCAAATACATTTTGTTTTGGCTGAACTATTCTTCCTGCAGGTTGATCCTGTGGAAGAGGAAATTATGACCCTTTGTGGATTTTCACTTCAGGTATATGGTATACTCAGTACCAGAATTGCCTATTACCAATTTTGTAGCTGTTACCTCTGAAGGATGGTTGTCATTAACACCTGTTTTTCCTAACGTGATGTCAAAGGAAAATCTGAAACAGCAATAGAAAAGCTGAAATGGATCTGCTGACACTGCATTCCAATAATTTTTCAAAAAGCTCCGAAAGTAGAGCTAATATCTTGAAACAGCTCAGTAGGGGTCATATGTTAACACTGGTATTCAAACCAGTTTAGTGTCATCAAAATTCAAATCTGAACTCAGAGGTAGGAACAAAAATATGAAAAGCTGGTTAGACTACCTGATGCTGCCCATTAGTAAAATAATTTTTTCTTGCTCCAACTGAAGATTTTCCTGGGTGTATCAATTTTCTTTCCAAAAGATTAACACTCAAGTAAATGTCCCAAGAAGCCAGTCATCTTAGAAACAAATTAACCAAAATGGAAAAATGCATTTTGAATTATCAGCACTAATTTGCTTCATGTCACCATTAATATTTGTGACATTTGCAGGAAATGGAAACTGAGATTGACATATATGTGGACCACAAGTTTTGGTGGGGCGTGGCATTGCTCAGAATTTACTCTAATTTTTCCTAGACATTTCCCAAATTTTAGATTTTGAAAAACCAAGGCAATCCATCAAAATTTATGTTTTCACAAAAAATGTTATCAACTTTGATAATCCGTTGGAGTTTCGTCTGAATAAACAAATTAGTCTGCCAGCCTCCCCTGCTAAGTGCCCTACTGCCACAGAAACAACAGAAAGCCTCCAAACACTCAGCAGGTTTTGAAAAACAGAAGCCTGGTTTTAGATGCTTATCTTTATTTTTTCATATTTCTATGCTGGGGAATAACTTTTTTTGCTCCCTGTTTTAAGAACACTTGAAGTTACAACCACAGGCTCTCAATGGTAAGTTTTAACCTACTGTTTTGAGTTGGGCCAGGATGATGCTCTTCTTTCATTGCTTGGAAAACAAAGGGAAACCAAAGACAGAAGTGTTCTTTCCAGATACCACTTCCCCCCTGAGGGGTGGGAATACTAGCTGAAAACCTATGAAACACTTTCAAAACGCTCTTTTAATCAGGCTTACGTTAAAGTTAGTACCCCCTACACACACCGGTGTAGCTGAATAGCTGCACACCTGCACAGCCAGGGACCTTTCACCATTGCAGAGCATGGGCGAAGCTGTGCTCTGGGGCTGCCACCACAAGCTTCAGCTGTGGATGTGCTGCAGGTGCAAGCCTAGGGATACCTGCCATGAGGGTGTCACCCAAGCGTTACAGCTGCCCCAGGCAGGTGTGCGCCGGTACTAGGATCTTACTAGCATCCTGCCAGTCCCTCACAGCTGCTTAAACCTCACTGAACCATGCCCCAGCCCCTGGAGCAGCTCAAACGTGCAGGCCAAGATTGTGAAATCACCATTAAAACCACAGCACAGATTCTTCACACTCTTAGATCACAAATGAGCCCAGCTCAGAAATGGTTCATTGCCACAACACCTGGTAGCCCATGCAGGATTACGTAACAAAACCAACCAAAACTGCCTTGCCTCAAAACCTGTAGCACTCCTGCAGCCTCGGCTTTGAGCACTACTTGCTACAGCCCTGGGATGTGTCATGGGGTCAGCAGTCACAGGCAACAGCAGCATCCAAGTGAAGCAATCTTAGTAACACCAAAGACACAGCCAGCAATGCTTCTGAGCTTTTCCCGTATTCCTCAGTAGGCAAATCCTAGGAACCTAACAGCAGTTTAGAGCCCTTCTGTCCCAGTTTCCACCTTCACAGCACCAAATTTCACATTTTCAAGCCTTTTTAAACAAAAAGCTGTCAGAATATTCTGCAATGCAGAGAGGGAGTCACCGAACTGTAGGGTGGGGAAGAGGGTTATTTGGAGGCTTTGCTAGCCAAGTAATAAAAGTATAATTATTCCATCCAGAATTCTTTCCATGACCAGAGAAGAACCACTTGGAAGTTTCCTATGAGAGTATTTTTGCAAGACATTCAGGTAAGCAGAGCAATACAACAATGCCAGTCTGGCTGTATTTATCACAGCTTCACTACCAACATTGCAGCATTGGGCATTTCAGAAAAATAACAGATACTCTTCCTACCTGAAACGCAACAGAGGCTGGCGAGCGCTGCATGTTCTCCACATCAGACTGTGCCTTACCTCTCTCACATGCCCTAGAAAACTACCTCAGGCCCATGCTCTTGCCCCTACTCTCACCACACCAGAGAGGAAGCTCCAAAGCGAGTAATTTATGCAGCCTGCTTTTGCCTGCCTCACCTCCAGGTGCTTCACATCAAACTTAACAAGGGAACATCCTATGGGGCAGGAAAACTGTTTTGTTCACAGATGCCTGCATCCAGTTGTCATCCTCTCCAAAGCATTGCTCAGCTTCACCCTGCACCAGAAAAATCCCCCCTCTCTCTCCCTTTAAACCCACCCAAAATAACAGGGTACAGCTGGGGCAAGGCTGACGGTGCTACGTTAGCAGCTCCCAGCACTAAGAAAATGCTCTGCATCCTGCTTCCCTGTGAGTTGAGAAAGGATGATCCTACCAAGTCATTGTGAACCACCTCTCTAACGGTGCAAAGCCAGCCCCAGGCTGAATATCTTTGCTTTGAACAAACATCCTTTGCAAGATGCAACTGGAAATGCTTATGAAATGAGTGGAAGAAAGTGTGTGGTGTGAGAAGACGACAGCACACAGCCTGCACTCGTGCTCTGCCTTTGGCCCTGGGCTCCTGTTGTCACAGCAGGTTGCTTAACACTGCTGGACCACGGGTCCCTCTCCACAAACAGGGTAGCACCTCCCCAGGACACTGAGGAGTGGCTTAGGGACGGAAAACTGTATAAGAAGCCCCTGTATAAGCTTTAGTCAAGCTCTCAACTGTACTATTTCTGTAGGGTTGAGTACATAGTTGTAACAGTCATCCTACAAATCATCACAGCTTGCTGAAAGCATTCTGGAGGACCTTCAAATAACACTGGCCCTCAGTTCAGTGTTAGCATTCGCGTGAGTAAAATAAAATAGTAATAAAAGAGTAAATACAAAATAAATAATAAAGTGATACTTTTGCCCACAGCAGCTGAAATCCAAAGAAAGCCAGCTGTACGGAAGTACCTAGTCCCCTTTCCATGGCTTTTTAAAAAATGGAGTACAAAAGAGCCCAGTGCCTGCTCTGACATGAATCCGTGCTTCCCTGGCTCCCAGCTTCGCTCTGACCTTGTGGACAGCCTAATTCCACTCCAGCGGAAAACATCAGGAAGCCTTCTCCCAGCCTCACCACAGGCAGCAGCTATCCCTGTAAAACACTTAGGCAAAAAGACTAACCTTTCTGTATTAAACAAACAAAACAAACAAAAAACAAAACAAAGCGCCAAAAATTGACCATCACCATCACCTTCTTAAAAGGTGACTCTAGAGAAAAGATGTTGGAGAAGATATCATTATGGTGCACGGCTTTTTCAGAAGCTGGGCTGGTAGGTTTGGTACATAAATAAATAAGTAACCACATTAAAAAGCCGGAGTCTTCGCACTGCTCCCGGGGAGAAGCATGGGTGGCAGGTACCTGCCCCGTGCCCGCCGGCTGCCGGAGGAGCAGCGGGAGGACGGAGTGTAGCTGCTGGTCTCGGATGCCACCCCGGAGCCGGGAGCAAGTAGGATTCTTCCTTGGGCAGGATAAAGTATTGTCTGTAGATACGCGAGGCGCAGGTGGGGATTGAGGGCACGGCGTCGTCCGTCGCTCCGGGCGGGGTTAGCTGCGCTCGCTCCTGACCGGGTTTCCGAGGATTGCTTTTTGGGTTCTGTGGGACTAAAGTGATGTCGCTAAACAGTCTCAGGCTTACTTCAAAGTGTCCCCTGAACCAGAAAACTTTACACTTGGGAGTGGGGCGCGGAGTACCCGGGCGCTTTATCAGCGCATCTATCTTCCAGCTCAACAGAGCCCTGGAGAAAGGAAGCAGAAGAAACAAATACAAGTTCAGAAAACTGCAGAGTCAAAATCTTTCCCCACTCAGTCCCCGGGTACAGGCTGGCGCCAGCTGGAGATCAGCCCCGGGAGCATCGGATCCG
>NW_010389777.1:527-1298 GCF_000710305.1 Buceros rhinoceros silvestris | reverse complement strand
CGGACGGGGGAGAGGGACCGGCCACCCCCGAGGCGTGTCCCGCTCCGGTCGCTACCACCCCAGCGACCACCGGCAGAGGTGATGGGATCCTGTGCTGCCCGCCCCCCACGCATAGCGGGGTCTCGCAGCGCCGGGGAGAGCGCCGAGGGGCGACTGCCTTCCGCAGCTGCCGGGCCAGGGCTCGGCCACTCTCTTAGTAAGAGGATTTTGCAGCACATCTGAGTCTGGTTTAATCAAACTTGATTGAAAAAGAAGAGGTATCCTATGACTAGCAAGTATATTTAATGGGTATCAGAAATTTGGGAACTTTTTTTAGCATTAATTGTTAAAGAGTTCTAATGTCCCTGGAAAAGATCGTTAATTTCTGAATGTTAGAGAAACAAAGAGCTTGCTGTAATCTCAAGTACTGCAACTGCTGTACATTAGCAATGGCGTTCTGCTGCTGACAGTGGGGCAGTAGAAATACCTGTCAATGAAATATGTCATCTTGGAAAACAAAACAAAACAAACAAACAAACAAACAACACCGCGTCACACACACACCCCCCAAGCTAAAGATCTTGAGTCATGAAAATATTAATGGGTGGTTGGAGATGAAATGACACGCGCTGACCCGGTGGGATCGAGAGGTTTGCTTGTCCCACAGCGATCTTTTAAACACCAATCTGACAAAACGGAAAGAGGTTTACCGTGCCGGTGGGATGGGTGTTTTATTTCAACGAGTCGCGTACCATTAAAGAGGCACATTTACAAGTTTGCGGAGAGGCGACG
>NW_010389777.1:0-298 GCF_000710305.1 Buceros rhinoceros silvestris | reverse complement strand
GCCGCGCTGCCTATGAGATGATGGTAAATTACCCGGCGCGTTCTCCCGGGGAAGAAATTAGACTTCAAAAGGGCTGGAGCCCTCCTGAATATATATCAAGCAGATGGGCTGATGCGCTGTCTCGCTCATGTGCAGTTGATTAACCGCCCCATAAAAGTGCAGCATCGCCGCTCTCCCCGGCACCCGGCAGCGGGAGCGCGCCTCTCCGGGGCTGCTGCTTCGGTATAGAGCAAGGGAGAGGGGGAAAGGGGGTATCTGCCGCAAGGGTCGGGGAAAGGAAGGGAAGAAGAGAGCAGAG
>NW_010389776.1:40030-45618 GCF_000710305.1 Buceros rhinoceros silvestris | reverse complement strand
GGGGAGGGGTGGGTGGATTTTGTTTTTTGCTTTTAATGAAAACTGTTCCTTCCTTACACAGAATTAGAGGTGGGGAGAAAAAAAGAATTCAAAACTGCCTTCACTGACCTATTATGTCGCCAAATCCCAGCTCAGTCCCTGAAGAAACCTCATTTGCTCTTTATAATTTCTAGTGGTTTGTTTCAGCAGTTCTGTATGTTGCAAGCAAAGTCATTTCCACCACGTCCCCAGGAGACTATTCCACAGTCTAATAAACCTCATTCTAGGATGCTGAGATTTTTTTTTTAAATTGTATTTCAATTGATCTTTTAGAATAGCATGTAGTATCTCAACTAAACTGAAAAGAATTGCAGAATTCCCTTAGCAAAAGTCTGCTCAAAAAACAAATCAAGTTCTTGACTGGAGATGTGTAGTACAGACACACACTATGCAGAGGAGAGACAGGGCCGAAAATAATAATCACTTCACAAATACCCTTCATTAAGAGAAAAAAATACTGTAACAGAGAAAATCGGTGTTATTGCCTTTGACACACTGTTCTTAATTTCTCTGGGTGAAGTACAAGGTGTCTACAAAAATCTCGTGTATCTCCCACTGACACAGGAAAGGTATTTGTGGAAAAACCCATGCAGCCTCCCATGCTTGCTCTTGGAACCACGAGCTGCAGCCCCCACAGCAAGCTTGCAGTTTGCTCTGACATGAGGAACTGGATCAGCATGGAGCGTATCAGACAGAAATGTTTGTGGCTCGTATGTCAAATCCCTTGAAAATGAGTATGATTGATCTGAGATTAACTCTTCTTTATATATCTTCTTGCTTTGCTTCCTCCCCAAAGAACAATTCACATATGAACTGCATAAAGGTGATAAACTACCATTTTGGGGTGTATTCACTGCTGGAGAGGCAACGGTAAAATGAAGAGCACAGTTAACAGGAAAACATTTCTTCTGAGATCGGTAACTCTTCTTCTTTAATAGCCTGCCAGCCCCAAGGAATATAAAAGCATCAGAAGCAAGGAGCTTTTTAAGGAGATTACAAAATTGTTACTCCATAGAGAAATTACTCAAACAAGTAATTTCAGCAGTCACTCACAGAGACTATAGAAAACTATACAAAATGTCCAAAGCCACAGGGCAAATGTAATCCCCAAAATCCCAATAGCTTTGAAGGAAAGCTATGAAAATTCCTGTAATCCCAGTGGTGAAAACTCCTGGATGACCAAGACTAGACATTATTTTAGCAAGGGCTAAACAGAGACAGCAGCTGAGTAGTAGTACTAAAACTGAATTTCCATTAACATTTATGGATTGTATATGATAACTTCTTACAGGAATCATGTTTTCCAGTGTTGCTGAGGAAACTTAGTAAGGAACCTCTCATTTCAGAAGTTTGGTCCTTGCTTAGAATTGTAAGAGGAGGAATGTTGCAATTAAAATAATTGCATTCTCAATACCACTTTCTGTTCAATAGCAAGTATACAGGCAACCTGAAGCTAGTCAGTCTTCCAAACTTCTCTAAACATGTGGTATAACAACGCTATAAATCCCCTTAATCTTCTGTTTGTGTTGCAGTCCTGACTCAGCATTTCTGTAATCTAATGGTGAATCTGAAGATTCAGCAAATCAAGCTGGAGATCAGAAATTAGATGTCCAGGCAAATGCAGATACTAAGCAGCATACAGCCATACATTTAAGTTGATTTTTTTTAAAATTTTTTTCTTTGAACCAAAGTATTCCTGTTGTGATTACAATGATGCTCTATCCCTTCAGTGTCCGAGTCCATCTGTGGGTCTTGTACCTTGTTGTGACAGCAGGCACAGCTCTGGTTGTCCCTGTCCTATTCTGGCCCTGGGCTGCATCACCTTGCACATTGACTGTGCTCATGCATACAGAGCAGTGCCAGGCAGAAACTGAAATGCCTAGAGGAGAGGGAGAAAGTATAAATAAAGGTCTTAAAGGAACTAACCTTTGGCTCAATCCTAGGCAGTGAACCCACTGGGAAACAAATCAATGTATTACATATTTTTTAATGAAGGAAGCTCTTCTTCACATAATGTTTGATTGCTCTGATGTGTTTGTGGATTGAAGAGGAAAGCTAGGAGGTGACCAGCTGTCAGTGCTGGAGTCTGTGCCACTTATTGTCTAACTTCTGTCTTCCTAACAAAGAAAATCAATCAGACCTGAGTGACTCATGCACTCATTTGACTTTCTTATAATCTCTAGAGAGATGCAGGGGTCGAATCTTTGTACGCTACTCCATAGTCATTCAGAGGCATAGGCAGGAGAAACCTGTAGCAACTAATCCATACTGATCCATAGGCTGCTAAGGATTTTGATACTCCCAGTGGACTGGCTAACAAGTCTCTGAAATGCCTGGAGAGGATGATGAAGCTGGCTGTCTTCTCAATTTCTGAGAAACCCAGTGGCACAGTATAAGTTCCTATTATCGCATGGGAGAGATGGGAGGCATCTTTCCAGCTGCATTATGGACCATGATGAAGGGATCCTGAGCTCTCTCTGAGTAAGCTGGTATCTGTGCAGAGCAAAGTAGGGTAGAGATTGATGGTTGGATACCGGAGCAGCACAGCTGGATTAGCACAGAAACATGCCGAGTGGATTAGCCAAATTCCTCAGCCGAGCTTGCTGCATTTTCCAGTGTCCGGAGTTAATTTGCTTGGTGTGAATTCAGGGATAGCTCATCATAACCACTGCACTTACTAGAAACTCTCCTTGTTTAGTGATCAGAGGACAGTATATTTTTATTTCTCCTCAAATGCCTAATATGGATGTATTGATATTTGAGCATCCTTTCAATGAACTGGGAAAGTCAATATAGGGAAGGCATGACTACTGGTACTTATTTAAAACATATTAATAGTTTTCCAATATTAACTCCTATGCCTATACTAATTTAATTTTTCTGTGTGTTCATTAAATATTTGTTTTGGTAGGGATGCATTTGGACGAGTATCTTCTCCCCTTGCTGATTATGCCCAGCTCCACCTTCTGTAACTGCTAAGCGTTTGTAGGAATACCTTTAAAATGACCCAGAATTTAAAAAGAAATATGAGACAAAGGAGGAGGAAACTAGTCCTTCCCCCAAAATACAGTACAAAAGAGGGCAGTAATCCTCTGCTGCAGATGGATAGGACCTTCTACCAGCAGAAAGTTTGCGGTCCCTTCACCATGAAAGAAAGTGTATGTAACGGCTCATACTAACGACTGTGGATCGTACAATACCAGTGAGACTTAAACTGGGATGTCAGAAGTTGAAGACTGTGTGTTCCATAGTTTCCTGTTACTCACGTCACTCTCCTCAACTAATGAGAAGCAAGCGGGAGCAACTTCATGCTCCTTAAATTCCTTTACCTTAACCTGATCATCTTGTCTGCATCAGTATGGATCAACCTGATCCAGATTTCCCGCAGAGGGAAAAATTACCACGTGATTGTTTACCTCCATATTTCAAAAATATTTTGGGCTTTGCATGGCAGGGGAAGCTTTGCTATTTACAGTGTCTTCAGAAGTCTTCAGCTGTAGACTGTGATTAGGAGGAAATAGGACGATTAATGTGTAACCATTCCATGCATCCTCCTTTCTCTTCTTTAAATGTCTAAGTAAATACAGCATGCTCTTATATTAAACAACCCAACAACTAGGCCTTTTATACAGTATATATCAATTACTGCAGAGCATGTCCCAGATTGTCATGCTTTCAAATTTAACACTAATTATGTGATATCTTCATGGACCCTTGAGATGAAGGTATGGTTCAAGTCGAATGCAGAATGAAAGTGAGGCAGTTCTGCCATAATCACTGAGACCAGATAAGACTAATAGCTCTCAAACATTAGTCCTGTAAGAGGGGAACAGTAAATGTATGTGAACAGTATGTAAACATAGTGTAAACAGTAAACATGTGGCTTCTGTTCCCCATGGCCACCTGAACTGATGCTGGCAATGCTTTGCACGTAGGCAGGAGCAACAGGAGCCCAGCCCAGCCACTGTCAGTGAGAGAAATCACATGCAGAAGGCACTGTTTCCATGAGGCAGATCAGCCCAGGCAGCCAAACACTGCCCTGTGTAAAGTGCTGTCCAGAGAACAAGTAGTAACTTGAACTCATGAAGCTCCACCATGGCTCATGTAACATGAGCTGGCCCCTCATATAACTGTTCTGCCTCTTGGATGTTATTAATTCTTTTCACATCTCGATCAAAAAAAGCAAATACAGGCATGGCCTATATTAACAGCTACTGGACTCTATGCCAGTGATGCTGCAGGAAATGTCCATCTGTCCTGACATGATCTTTTGTGTAGGTACAGGCCGATGGAATTTCTCAGAGAGAGCTAATGATAAACACTGCAAGTCCTTCAAAAGAAATAGTAAAGCTTTGCACCTATGACCTGTAGTATTCGAATATGATTAATTTATTCAATTATTTTTAATTGAAGTCTCCCTGGATAGCTTTACTGACATCTTCAAAGCAGGAAACTGTGTACTGGTAGTATTTCTCATTGGCAAGTAAGATGTGCACATGGCCATAATAACTAAGGGAGAAAGTTGAGGAGTAAGGAACCTCCTGCAGGAATACATGCATGTGTGCACATCTGGCTTGGGCCAGAGCAGGATCTGCCGTTTTAGTGATCTGGATTTATGGTATATGTCTGCATTAAGAAAATGAGGATTCTTGTCCATTGTCCACTAGTTTGTGTTGTTTTTTCTTCCACAGAATCCACAATTCATGTAATGTTTTTTTTCTGAATTTCCCAGGACCACAGATTCTGTTGTTCCTTGCCTTCAATACTGAAGTGTTTTGAATCTCTTATTGTGACTCATTTTGTCTTACTGAAAAAAAAAACAACGGTTTGCTGGGAAAAAAAAATAAAAAGAGGGAATGAATCAGAAAATAAAAGGCAGAATTATACAGAAAAGCAGTCTTGCTAAAAAATAACATAAGGTGGGTTGGGAAATGTGTAATAGCTTCATGGATTGTTGCTCGTACCACAGAACAACTTTTTCTATACCACAGCTTAAAAAGCCATCTGCCTTGCTAGGATCTCATCAAGGATTAATTGTCAAATTATGAAGAAAATCTTCCTTAAACCAAACTGTTGACACATGTGGCACAGGCTAAAGGGCTCCAAAGCCCATAGTTTTCCTGGGTTTGGCAGACGTTAGTTGTCAAACATCTCCTCATCTTTCACCTCTCTAATTCCATCACACATTTCGTTCCCCTTCTGATTGCTTTCTCCAGTGCTTGCATTCTATGTCTGCCTGTGTCTCTTTTTGTCTTCTCCCTGACTGCTTTGAAGAAATATACGACCTCTGAAATGGGGTTGTTCACTTTATTCCAACATAGTATCCTCCTTAACCTTCTGCCCTTACCTACTGATCAGTGCTGCTGGGAACTATTTAACACTTGCAGCAGTCTGCCTCTGACCTGGCTGCATTTCAGGGTTGAGAGAAGTTTGCTTCTTAATATCTCTGTGGTAGTGAGGGTCTCTGGGTAAAGAGAAAAAAGATTCAATGTGAAACACTCCTAGTCTAGTGGCTCTTCATACCACTTCCTTTGCCATGTGAAAGAGTG
>NW_010389776.1:27752-39936 GCF_000710305.1 Buceros rhinoceros silvestris | reverse complement strand
AGAGTGTGGTCTTGAATCATGGGATGCACTCTAAGAAGAGGTGGATCTGAGAGGTATTTGCAACTCTGAATAATATGATTTGATATTCATAATAAGAAGGCAGTGTTAGCACTTATAACTACAATGCACCTCTAATATAACAACCAATACCTTAACAAACAACAGAGAAAAGAATAAGAGACCCAGAGAAGAAGACCCAGAAGCATGAAGGTGTTGGTTGGTTGTTTTCCTAACTGCTTTTATCTAGTATTAGAAGAACCAGTTCTACTAGAATACACCAGGACATTTAATACCATAGCAGATGCCCCACTCCGCCAGACTGGTGCTCCATCCTGCCCAGGGCTCTTTCTCTGACAGTGGCAATAAGGTGGTTATTTGGGGGAACGTCAGGAGACTGGTCACTCCCTGCAGTCAGTCCCTTGCCTTGGTATTGCCCTAGCCTCCAGGACTGTTGGGCATGTTAGAGGGTACATCCCTGCCTAGGCCTTTTTTTATCTGTTTATAGACCTCTGATCTATGGTTTGTCTTTCTGAAACTACTTCTGCAACCTGCTTTGACAGCAAGCACTTGAAGTTCACTTCCTACTATGTAAGGAAGTACTTCTTAATCTGTTTTAAGCCAATCTCTAGGTCTTGCCTGGGTGCTCCCTGCTCTTAGTACTCCAGGACCTCATGAACAACCGTTCTGCATTCAGTTTATGCTCTGCCTGAATGATTTAATCAACCTTGATTTTATCCCTTCTGGTCTTTTGGGGATTTTTTGTTGTTTGGATTTTTTTTTATTATTCAGACTGGACATCTTTGTAGTGTTCTCTCATGAAACATCTTCTCTCACGCATCTTGGACTCTTGCAGAGTCCAAAACATTTTGTGGTTTGTTTTAGTTTTTTTGAATAAAGAAATGAATCTATAGAAACTGCAGATATCTCTTCAGATATTTCCTGACACCGTATCGGACTATTGTTTTTGTCAAAATTTGGTTCTATTGAAAGCTCTATACAAAGTATTTGATATCATCACAGGTTTTCTAAGTGAGTTTTCTAGTACTAAACCATTGAGCAGCACCTGAAAAAAAGAGTTCACCTAAACAGAAAGGTGTTTCTACTATTCTTTTTTGCAAATGTCACTAAAACTTTGTGATTTGTGTTATCTATACTTCTCTCATATATCAAAGAATTTCATCATTTTCATGCCTTCACATGCAAGTGGAACCCCTTTTTTTACTCATGCTTATCAGTTCTAGATAAGGTTTTGGGTACACTTGACTTGTCTACCATGAGCAATATACCTTAAAGTAAAAGGAGGAGCTGATAGCTTCCGTAAAGGCATTTCTTGAAAGTTCTGTCTGGCACTTTTGATTATCCCTTTATCCACTGTTTGACATTTTCTTACTCCTTCACATTACCATTCATTAGATAGATATAGATATAGACTGTTCCACCTGCCCAACCTACAATTCCCATAAATCTTTGTATACTTCCTTTCTCTGCAGATGGAGATATACTGACCTAGAAGTCGTGGGGATCTATCTGCATCCTTTCTTCAGCCACTTTTCCCCAAAGTGGGTTATTTCTTTAAATTTATGTTTCTGTCCTGCACAGTTTTAAACTGCACATCATGTTTCTGCAATCTCTCTTCATTCTTCTATTGTTTGTTCCAGTCTTAGGATATATCTATATGAACTCTAATGTCTTTATTGTCATCAAATATGTATTCTCTCTTATTTTGAAATACTTCAGGCACAGGGCATGTACCAAGAGATATTTTGGTTAAACAGTCTTAGTAAGGGCTGTTAAAAGTCCACAGACATGAACTATTTTTTGTGGAAAAAACCCTGACAATTCCTGTCTCCCCAGTGTAAGTGCTCCCTTTCATTGATCTAGTTTCACTGCTTGGGCCCTTAGCAGCCCCTATCCAGTGTACCTGTAATACTCCTGTGAGTGTTGGAGTGTAGAACACAGTTATGACAGTCCTGGTCTCTGCTTATCTCAACTCTTTACTTTTAGGGCTTCCTTGGAGTAGATAGTCTGAACTGTCTTAGTAGCAAAGCACAGTGAAAAACCAGACCTTTCATTTAAAGTACCAACTGCAATTCTCAGTGTATTGCAGAAGCTGTAAAGATACTTAGAAAGAATAAATATATAGTCACATAGTGTGGCTCTTCTACTTCCTCTTATATTCTGTTAAGAGGAAAAAGAAAGCAATGATAAACCTGCTTCAGGACGAGGAGGTTGGAGATGCCCAATACCCTCATAAGCCACCATCAGACAACAGCGCTGTACTTGTTCATGCCAGGAAGCTTCAGTCACTCTGAAGTTTGCCTGGCAGACTTCAGCTGCCAGCTGCCCTGGTGCCAGCATCCACTATAGTGTCTCCCCTCACCAGATCAGGGAGAACTGACGGTTAAAACACCTTAGTATTAAGGGAGGTGTTGTAAATGGTGTGTGCCCACCAATATGCACACACAGCCTTTCACAGACATGCGTGCATACGCTTTGACCGCTGCTCATGGCTGAAGCGCTTGCTGATGCCGCACCATTTTATGCTAGTGCATAGTTTGAGTCAGTTTGTCTAAATTCCCAGACCTAACAAAAAAGCTCAGAAACCACCAAAACTGAAATGCCTTTCTGTTTCTTGTGAAGGTGATGTTGATTTTTTTTTGTTTCTTTGTTTGTTTTTCACATTCTCCACTAGCCTTCATAGCTCATTGAAGGCTTTGGAAAGGGAGCAACAATGTTTCTTAAAGTGTTTTTCAGGAAAACCTTTCTCCCCTCCAGCTTTTTCACTGGTAGAGACCATCCGCAACAGGAAAAGAGAACAAAATAAACAGACTCATTAGAACGCCTCATGAATAATCTAGTCTGGCTGATGCAGTGTGGCATGCTGACGTGCATAACAGTGGAGAACCCACATCCTTCCTGAAGTGGCACATCCCAACAAGTGTCTGGACATGGAGAAAGGTATGTAAGAGGGCTACAGTTAAAATAATAAAAAAAAAATTAAACAAAAAGTCCTGCATAAAATGCAGAAAGCTCCAATTTCTTCCCCTTCCCTTATAATTTTTCAGGCAAAATTAATACTCTGTCTTTCCTTTTGGTAATTCTCTACCTGGCTTTTCTCTATCTCCTAAACCTGGTCCCTGGCTGCTTTTATGGAAGCACTCAGAGAAATGTGGCCATTCTTGGTGCTGTAGATAATTGCTGAGCATTTGCTCCTTTGCAGAGACAGAGTTATCAGCAGAGGTAGTATTCTCATGTGTTCTTCCAGCCTATGGAAAATAGTTGTTGCTGTAATCTGTAGGCAATTTTCCCTCTAATGCCGTAGGCATGTGCTTCTCCTTTTGTGGCTGTTTACCAATTCTCTAACAGATTAATAGGAGAATGGTTCACTCAGCGACAATCTGAAACTTTAAAACACCCTCAAATGCCTCATTACAGACCAAGCAAAATAGTTTGTTTGCTGTGAATGATTAGTCCCTCTCATATCTTCCTTGCTCAGTAGCTTTCAAAATGCTAATCTCAGGGTGCATTTATTTGCTTGTGCCAGCCTGTTTGTAGCTACTGTATCCCTTTGGTGGATATATTTGGTGTATCTTCCTCATTTGCAGTAATCAGTGCATTTCCATGATCTATAATCATAATAATAAGTCAGTTGAGGCATATTTTTCAGAAAATTAATTTCAGTTCCTAGGGCTGGGCTGTCATCGCCACTTCCGTCACATCATGTAATGTGAAGGAAAATGAATCGCAATGCTGGACAGAGAAGTGTTTGAAAGAGCGGGGCTAATGGGAGAAGGTTCTTTTGCAGCACATTTCTGAAGAACAGAGCTACTCAGTGGTACTGTAGCACGTTTGGTCTTTAAAACAGTTTACATGCTTTTTATTAAATGGTTGAAGCACTGTTCAGGCCTTCTAGGTTGCCATAAAGCAGCTTTAGGACCAGCATATCTCACTCGAGTGAACTTCGGTGCGTGACAGCCAGCTACAAGATGTACACTGCCATGCCTCCCTAACAGCCAAACAAGGGACAGGAGAAGGAGAGGTGGATCACAACAGTGGCATAGGCAGGAATTCACACTCTGTCAGCTCCTTGCTTCTGACAGAGAATTTACGTAGGAATACTACCTGTAAAAGAAACAAGGAGAGGGATATCCTGGTTTGGGGGTTTTTTTTCTCTCACCTACAGGGTCTAGGGAAAAAATTAACGGGCCTTCCAATGTAAGGAGGAATGCCTTTGCTAGCTGAAACTCAGCAGAGGGAAAGGGTAGGGTGGCAAGGATATGCAATAACAACCATGTTTAGTTTTGGCCAAAGCAGCAGTGTTAAATCATTTGCACTTAAAGAAGTTTTAAAGTGTTCTCTGGTGATAAGACAGACATACACAACATTTTTGGTGCCCCTTCTCCAGCATCAAGAACCGGCCTTTTGCACTGCATGGCTTGTTGCTGAAGAAAAAGCATAAATGCTGCATCTAACCCTGAGGCAGTTTCCCAGCAGTTTTCACTTCAAGTATGGATCGATTTTGGTGCTATAACTGAGCACACCCTTAGGTAGCATAGACCTAAATTTTTTTAACCATTGCTGAAAAAAGTAGGGAGACAATAGATCAAGACAGCCAAATATTTACTGATCCTGTAAATAATCCTTATTTATGTACGAAATAATGTTTTAGTCAAATAGTGGCTGTGCACAGATACAAAAGCATAACAAATTTTAAAAGTTATTTCTGCAACATATAATTTATATTAACAAGTATGACACAGAAACTTAGAACCATGGAAAATTTGGGGCTGCTAAGGACCTCTGGAGGTCATTTTGTCCATCCCCTGGCTCAAACTGGGGCCACGTAGAACAGGACCTTGGATCAGTACCTCAACCAACTGAGTTTTGAGCATCTCCAAATCTGGAAATTATCCAACTTCTCTGGGTACCCGCCCCAGTGTTTGACCTTCTTTATGGTGAAAATTTGAATGTCACCTATCCAACGTGCGTTCTTTCCACTATGTATCTCCAACAGAAGTCTGTCTCTATCTGCTGTACACTCTCATGTTAAGCAGATAGTTTAAGACAGAAAACGTGAAGACAAGTAGCAGAGAAGACCTGAAAAGAGATGATAGTGATCATAGAAATCACACAGAGTGAGTAATGTTTTCAAACCGGCTAGCTACAGTTTTGGAGTTACTGAGTGTTGGCAGAGAGAGCCTGGAAAGATTTGGAAAGAAGATGACCTTTCACTTGAAGGATCTTGATTTGCAGATGTGCTAGGGAACTATAAATCATTGTTTTCTGTCCATTCTCTGTTTCTTTCGACTCAAAACAGATTTTGGAAGATGAACTCTAGAGTCCCAGAGTTGTGACCTTTTTTTTTTATATATCGTCTCTAAATGAAAGATAGACTGTCTGAATTCTCTGAGCACTGGGAATTTTGCAGAAATATGCAGAAGAAAAGACAACTGAAAGGTTAGGTATCAAGTAAAATTGACCACCTGTGTGCTTAGAGAGCCAGTATCTCAGGGAAACTTCCAGCTTGATTGGATCAGGAGGATGCAGAAGTACACCCTTAGATGTGTCACTGGATAATGACTTTCATTCAGCTTCCACGTTAAAGGAAATTAAATATTCCAGTAGGGATTTACAAAAGGTGCCTGAAGTTGTTTTTCCTGCCCTGCACCTCTTCAACTTGTATATCTCATCTCTAATAAATGAGGTTAGAAATTGCTAGCACCAGGCTTGCAGGGACTGTGCTGGGGCTGTGCGGTCTCTGGGAGGTAGAAGCAAAACAAAGCACCACACGGATAGGTTGCTGCGTGTCATGCAGAGATGAACCCTGTTCTCAAATTGCCTTTGCTAAGAAAGGTTTCACAGGCTGAAACCAGTACTGCTGTGCAAGTGCTTTGACTGGCAACAGCAAATTTTAGCACATTTGTGATGAAAAAGGCTCAATTACCTTATGTTCTTTAGATTAAGTAAGCTCTCTTCCATTTCTGAATTACCCTGTTTTGTTGGGGTTTTTTCCTAGAACTCAGAGCAAGAAGTTGATCTAAAACCAGATTGGTTGAGTAGTGACCTTCATTACAGAGCTTGCTAACTTGGTGGCAGTTCCTGTTCCTTGTTGGTGCTTTGATTTTCTTGGTCACACCCAAACACAGTTAAGATGTGCCTCAATTTGCTTTAAGTCATGAGCTCCATGCAAAGCCTTTTCCTTTTCCTTTTATTGCCACTTTATTCTGTTTTGTTTTCTTGAATTTGCGAGCAAGTAAACATACTGACAAGCGACCTTTAGGGAGTTTCTAAAGTCAGCTTAGCAGAGGATAATTTGTGATGCTGCTAACCCCTGTATAGTATTAACTCTTTCAAATATGTCTAATTACACTTCAGGATAAGGATATTAATGCCATCAATCAGCACCGAAAGCTCACTATCACAGAATACAGCCCTTTGGCAACTCTCACATGTAATATAACAGCATAATTAATGGTTATAAAGACACCATTATGGGCAACATAGTATTTCTATCAGTTGGCTTGTAATCATTAAATACCATGAAAGTGAGGTTAACAAGCTAAAGACCCAGACAGACAGTGCTGAGAGAGAAAGGGAGGGTCAGTCAGTCCTCCTTCAACCCCCAGTAGTATGACAAAAAGTACGTTTTCTTTTTTTTTTTTAATCTTTGGTTCATAAACCACGGAGAGAGATACTTGAGTTGCTTTTCATTACATTCTTGCTCGCTGAAAAGTCGAGAGCATCAGTGGATGCCTGTGCAGAAAGAAAGGCAGATGTGAATACCACCAGTGCCACCTAGTGTTGGTCGGTCACGGAGAGGTGTAACGTTTCCACGCAACGTTCCATGCTGTTTGTCAGACGGACACAATCTGCCCTCATTTTTCCACCCCAAACAGGCCAGGATAGTGTTGCTTCTGTATGGTCCTGTTTGCTTAAGTCTTAATAAGTGAAGGTGACGGCTCCTGAAAATCCTTAAGGTATTTTATTACACACTGCTGTGCTTATTTTGCTAGTAGGTTAGCAGGTTGGCAAATGTTTCAGCATCCGTGTTTTCACGGAAACACTTGGGGTTGGGATTAACAGCGATTGCGTGCGTGAACAGCATCCGAGCAAGACTGAGGAAGTGACTGCATGGACAGCTAGGTTGTAGCAGGAAAACTGACTGCATATAAAACGGTAACTAAAGCCCTCTCCTCTTTACTCTGTTTTATATGCCCCCATTCTAATCTATTGGGTTTTCCTATTACAGTCTTCCCTGAAAAAATTTGACTGTTGTATACTGACTTTGCAGCCTTGAGCTTGGTCATTCCCTTTTATTTAAGAAAATAACCAAACAGAATATTTACTGTCAAGATTAGAGAAAAGGTCTCGCATGTGCAGTAAATCAAGAAGTGAAGAATATTCACTTTTCGAGAGTTTCTTATATGGACTAGTGTCAAGGAATAACAGTCCCTTCCAATAAGAATTATTTAAATTCAGTCAAATACATGAGCACTGGGTTTATGACCTGTCAGGATGTTGCTTCACTTTAGTGTCTCCTCTGTAGAGACGTGTTCCTTTTGTACTGCTGTCTTTAGTTACTGCTGCGATCTGGGTATAGCACCGAGGGAAGCGTGGGGCCACTACAAGGACTCCATCCCGCTGTGGCTCCTCTCTTGCCCTTGCAACCATGTCATGCCTCAGTGCTCATTCTTAACTTTTCCCCACATGGCTGCCAGAAGGTATGAGAAGGTTTGTATTTCGAGGCCAGCCATTCTCCCTGCCCATGCTGGGGAAAAGTGCAGTAAAGAGAGTGGTGAAGCTTGGGACCAAGGAAGTTTTGCTTTCTTTTTCTGATGCTGACTGCCCTGTGCAATTTGCACTGATCATGGGGGCACATTTACACTGCGAACAGCATCTGCATGCTACTGAACACAAGGAGGAGCTATTATTAGTGCCCTCAGATCAAATGGGTAACTGCATTACTGTGCAGTGAAGCAGGGCTTGGTACCCTGCATGCAGGGCTCTCTTAGTGAGGCTCTGTAGCTTTGGGAACTTGAACTAGCTTTTCTGAGCAGCACCACACTTTTATCTCATAGACATGCAAAAGCATCTGATGCTAATGCTGTTACCTGTAATAAGGTTCTTCAGAAAACTACAGTGAGCTGTCTTTAAAAAAGAAAGCTATCTGGTCACCACAGCACAGGGCTCAACACAAGCTAATTTACCTGCTGCTCATCACTTAAGTGGAATTCAAGTAAGTTGAGTTCGGAATTCAGCTGTGCTTGTTTTATCACAGAGATTTTTAAGTTTGAGCTGAGAGTTCCTACATCACCATGTTACTGCCTTTTACTTCTTTTGTTTAACATCTTCAAGAAAATACTTGGAAATATCAGGTTCAAACTGACTTCTTGGACTAAATGATCTTTAAAAGTCTATTGTAACCCCAAATCACTCTATGACTCTTAGTCCAGTGATACAGATTTGTAGCTGAGATGTAAAAGACTTGACCATGAACAATTTCGTCTTCTGTTTTGTGTGACTCAGAAGTCCTGGTCCACGCAAAAGATCACGCCTACCTTAGAAATCTCTGAGATGGAGAAAAGCCTTGTCTGGGAATCTTTCTTCAAAACTTCCAGGTTCTGATCTAGAGCTCCAAAGAGCTCAAGCAGCTCATGATTAGATATGTCATGGCTTCAATATTTTGGCAGGTTTGTATGTGTCAGGTTAGAGAAACTTGGACCTCTTTTAAAGTATCACAGGTCTTAGGGCAATAGCTGGAAGGAAGTTTTGAGACTCTGTCATCTAACTTAAAGCTCTAGTTGCCAGGGGGAAGTTTTGAGACTTGCTGTGGCATCTAAATTGAAGGTCTAGAGCTTCAAAAATTACCTGTCTGAAGAGCTAGGTAGTTTCTGAAGTATCTTTGAACATACAACTTCTAGCCATCTCTGCCTCATATGCTATAACCTGGGAGTGTTGTGAGGATAAATGTTAGATACCAGTGCTCAGATCCTAGAGGAAAGAGGGCTACATCTGTATCTACCTTAATCTACTCATTTTATCAGGGCTCTGATAAGTCCCTTGTAGCCAAGAACAACAGTGAGCAGTGTGGGCAGGTCAGTCAAGCTCTCGGGATTTGCAAAATGAGCACAGTAAGACCCTTTTTACCACACGTGTCTCAGCACCACTGAATGCAGGAGATGAATTACTGCAGTATCCATCACTTTCCTGATTGTCCTGCCCAAGGGCAGCCTGTTTCTGTTTGAAAGGAGAGGCTTTGGATCATCACTGCTACCTTTGTAGAGCTAAAAGCCTGCAGTTGTTTGCTAAGCTATATTCAGCTCTCTAGGGAGATTCTCAGGTGGTTTCTTGGGCAGCAACATTTTCTGTATCCAAACTGCTGTTTGTTTCTCAAGTGCTCTGCACATGGAGACATCTCTATATGACATTGCTGATTGACAGCACATACCATACACCTCTTCCTATCAGCTCCTGCTTGGTCCCATAACTGTCATTTCAACCTGTTTCCCAATAGTACCACCTTTCGTGTTTGAAACTCCGTACAGCTCTCTTACTTTTGACATCACCTAGTTCACTCACTGCTAGCCTTCCTCTTAAACCATATGTCTCTCTGATCGGGTACCAGGTATGTGCCTGAATGGATCGCTCAGCAGTACAGTTTTTTATCCAGATCCAGTGTGTTGAATTTCTGTCACATTTCTGTCAAATTAGCAAGAGCTTACGTGGGCTTTAAGCCTTATGCCAGCTTTATGCTGGCTGAAGAAGGACAAACGATGCCCAATCTGAATAAAGTTAAGCGGGCAATGACAGCAGGTGACACTTGATCTGTCATAGAAATTGCTGGTGCAAAAGGAACCAATCAGAATGACTTCTTAAAGAAATGTGAATAAGCAGATTCATTTCTTGCCAGATCAGAGTTATAGCCAAACAGCATTTCTGATGTGGTAACAAGGTGGAATAAAGCTGCATGTACTGCCTAATTAAATTACAATCTTGTATGAGCATAATACCTTTCAGAAAAAGCCTTTGTCATCTTTGAAATTCAATAGTGAAATTAGGTGCTTTTCCAAGTTTTAAAAAAAAATACCAACAAACCCCACTGAAGATCAATAAATCAGTACTCTTTTCTTCTCTCAGGAGTGGATGGTGATTATTGCTTTCCCTGATAAAAAGTTTTGGTGATAGTGTCTTTGTATCTCTTTATTCATTCATTATTTGAGGGGGTTTAACTTTTGATGGCTTGGTGTTTAGAATGAACCAAATGATGCTTTGAAGCAGCAGACAAAAATCAGATTTTATTGTACTTTTAAATCAATATTTTTAAAGAATACTGGAATAATTCTTTTTTATGACATTGTTAGTCCTTCATGTCTTTGCTGTTCTCAGGTGAAGTTGTAATTTATGTAATAATAACAACAACAATTGAAAACATCCTTTGGCAAGATGAAATACAAATGATAATACATCCTCCCATCACACTTTGGCACTTCTGCCAAGAGTTGGAACCACAGGGGTCTGTGAAAATGAAAGATACTGAGGCCCAGCACCTTGAAAAGGACCCAGTTTCAATGTGGGGAAGGGATGATCAGAATCAATTTTTCTTGGCTAGATTCAGAAAGTTTCTAGGCAGAAAACTAAGTCTATAGGTGGGTGCTAGTGAAAATAAACAGATGACATTTCTGACAAAGCACTTCCTGAGACTCTTGAAGGTGCAATGTCTTTTTCTCAAGAGCATTTAAATTGCTTTGCTTTGCTTGTGCTTGATGCCTGGACCATCTCCTGGCTCAGTGTAGATA
Source organism: Buceros rhinoceros silvestris (assembly GCF_000710305.1). Taxonomy (NCBI): domain Eukaryota; kingdom Metazoa; phylum Chordata; class Aves; order Bucerotiformes; family Bucerotidae; genus Buceros; species Buceros rhinoceros. The sequence continues at coordinate 29,140 of NW_010389776.1, read as the reverse complement.
TTATTGCTTTTCCAAAACCAGACCTAGATTATTGTGGTCCCAGTCATACTCTTGTTCTGCACAAAATTCTAATTTACCCATTGCTAAGTCAAAACAGGTGAGAACAACACTGGTGCCTTTGGCTATAATCCTGATTTGCTGAAAGAGAAAACTCCCAAACTGTTGCCCAGATGACTATTTAACCAAAGCCTACATCATTAGAGTACTTATTAAAGATGTTTTTTCAAAGTAGCCTAACTGCAGACATCTTTTAAGGAAACTCTGGTAAAGACTCTTTTCTCGTATGAATCTAGAATCACAGATGTAGAAGGCTGGAAGGGCCCCTGGGAAATAATCTTCTCCAAGCCTTAGCAGAGAGATAGGATCCTGGTATGCCATGACCTTCTCTCAAGAGATACGTGTCTCGTTAGTTGCTCAAAAGCATTCAGAAAATGCTGTTTCACATCCTCTTTTGGTAGCCAATTCCTGCCTGTCGCTCGTCTTCCCAGTGTTCACCTTGCAGCTCACCTAGCTCTTCTTTGTTGGAAGCTAAACCACATTACGTCCGTCTTTTAATGTAGTTAGCCATTTATGCACTGAAATACACACCAGCATCATGAATGCTTTCCATCATTTATATACCTTGAATATGTCGATATTGGAATGTATCATTTGATTGATTGATCGATTGATTGATTGATGTTCTGCAACAGCATCCTATATTTACCTTGTGGTCCATAAAATTCAAGATCTTTTTTAGCAGCCTCATTAGTTATCCCTGCTCTTATTCAAGCATTCGGTTTCTCTTTCCCAAGTATAATGCTTTCCTCTTGTCATTACGGTGTTTGTCTTGCCAATTTCAGGCATTTTTCTATTGTGCTTAGATCACGTTGCATTCCAGTCCTGTCATTCCTATAGTTTGGTGCCTTCCACAAATCCTGTTCTTTGCAGCGGAATGAGAAGAATGCATAGGACCAGATCTAGGGTATTATTTGCAGAATCACCGTAGAAAAGTTGCCCTTAATTTTACAATTAAGTTTGGAGAGCAATTCTTCTGAGTTTTTTTCTCAGTATTGCCCATTCACACTAGGACCATGCTTTCCTGGTTTGTTCAGAGTAATGGCATAGAGGACAATGCAAGAAATCCCTATTGACATCAAGGTTCAAATAGCAGTTTTTTCCTAATCTGTTTGGCCAGATGTCCTAGTAAAGGAAAATAAAATTAAATTAAAATCAGGAAAAATAAAGTTTTCACAAGATTTGCTTTTTACCAATCCTTTGGAATGTGTCCCAGCCCTTACCAAAATTTAGTTTTTGAAATAGGTGTTTAGCCATTTGTTTCAGAATTCTTCCAAAAAAACAAAGGCATTCTGACTTTTCTGTAGTTCTCCGAGTCTCTTCTACTCTTT
>NW_010389776.1:0-27623 GCF_000710305.1 Buceros rhinoceros silvestris | reverse complement strand
CACACTTATTTAGTTTATAAAGTAGATACTTACTTTTCTCCTCCTTCAGTCCCTTGGATCTCTCCGTCCTTCATCACTTTTTGAAATTAACTGCTTCCGGATTGTTCTTTCAATATTGGTGAATTTCACCAAACATGACTCATGCAAGTATATCTAATTCATCTTAATGTTCTTCACCTTTTGCCTGAAGATGGGTCAAAAGGCAATATCAAACCAGCCTTCTTCACAGCAGCTGTTGATTGCTCTGCTTCTCCATTGCCTCCCTGTGCTTCTCATGTATTTTGCTTATTTAATTCTGTCTTTTGCTAGCTTTATCTTGTGCAGTATTCTTTTTCTTTCTTTTTAAATTGCATATTTTCATACTTGGGTTATTCCTTTGCAGTCATCTGCAGCTATGTGTCTTGTTTCCACTTTTTTTTTTTACAATGCCTTTCTGATATTCAGATCTGCAACGAGCTCCTGATACAGTTGTAATATTCTTTGCAATGCTTATAAACTTTTGTCTGCATCGGGACACTTTGTCATTGTGTCTTTAATAAAGTCTCTCTCAGTAGCGCCTACTCTCAAACAGTACATCTTTATAGCTTGGATTATATTCCTAACAAAATATTACTGGCAGTCATTTTGAAGTACATCGATCCTTACTTTCCGGTTTTCATACTGTTCTTTTCTTAGCAAAGTCTATTTTTGTGATATTTTACAAATTATGTTCAGACTTTCCAACCAGTTCTTCCTAATTTGAATGGTGGGGGGGGAATCCTTTTCTTTAATAGTTAGCTTCCCCAAAATGTGTCGTATCTATCTTAGCTTTCAGCTTGAGGGCATCCATAAGCCATCTTGGCCTTATGGTTAAGCTAATTTGGCATAAGAGCTCTTCTTGGGAATCATGTGTATGTTTAATCTTGAAACAAGAAAATGGGTTTAGAAAAGCTTCTACCCACTTAGTGTATGGCAGTGCTACCAGGGCTGCTGCTCCTCTTCTGTGTAAAGCACTGGTATTCACTGTGAAGTTATGTAATTTGGGAACCAGGGTATCAAATGCAGGTGTTCAATGAACTGCAGTTGACTTTTGCAGAGGTGGGTGGCACTAAATGCTCCTCTGGTTGGCAGGAAAAGTTTGACTCATCATAGATACATTTATGCATCATCATCATCACGGCTTGGCTTCGTGAACAAAGATCTGGGAAGGGTTTTTCCCACGCTTACTGCAAGCGATGAGTGCACCCTTCGGGCCTGCACGGTGGATTTTTTAGGTGAGGCGCAGCGTGCACAGAACCGGCTCCACCCTTTACACCTGAGGTTCATCTGCCAGGACCTAGCGAGCTTGGATGGTGACAGCAAAGTCCTCGGGTCATAGGTTTGGTTAGAGTGTCCTTCTCTTAGATGATGATGCCTTACAAGGCTAAACGAGCTCCACCTGCCCAGGTTTGGGGTCAGAGTTGTCCTTCTCCTAGGATGGCTGCCCGAAGGCTAGTGAGCCCATCCTGCCCGTGGACACACTTTGTCTGACCCTTCAGTTGAGACCTGTCTGGCTTGGGAGACCCCACCGGAGGCACATGCCACCACCAGCACAGCTCTCAGCCCCACAAGGGCACGCAAGCTCCTTCCCCACGGCAAGGGGGCGCCCATGAAAGAGTCGCTGCTCTACCTCCGGACATCACAGACCCGGGCACGGGGTGGCCGGGGCCTGCCAAGAACGGGAGTCCTGGAGGGTTATTTATGCATACATAGATATATATAAACATGAATCCCAGTGAAGTTTTGGATTGTTCTTGTCTTACAAGACCACCCTTGATAATATCATGTGGTCACTGCCAATTTCCTGTTCTTACCAGTTCTATGCTTTGTACGTTTTAATTCATTCCCAAGTACAGTTGCATTCTCTGCTTCCAGCTAAGAATCTGTAATAGGCTACTGATGGGAAATATCTCTTTCCTTTTTCTGTCTTTCAAACCATCCTGCAATGATTACTCTTCTCTCCCTTCTGAACTTAGAGCAAGCACATACCATTTTTCTCCTATGTTTTGCCACTTTATCTCCCTTTTTTCCTTACCTATTGTTCCTGGTCATGCTTGATATTGACATACCAGTCCTACAGATTGCCCAATCATGTTAGTGCTGGCAGTTTCACCCATGTACTAAGAGTTTAAATTCTTCCTGTTTTATTAACAACATTCCTAACATCTGGGAATAAATTGCTGCCTTGTTGCTCTCCCCAGTTTGCCTTGTCCTGCCACATCAGCTTGCCTACTTACAAGGATGGTGGTTTTCTTTTTTATGTCAAGTCCTCCCACCACTCCCCTTTTGCAGGATTCTGTTCCATGATCGGCAAGGCCAGTGCCCAATACCGTTCAAGTATCCTTGTATCCTACATCCTCAGGATCCATGCTTTGGAAATTGACGCAATAATAGATCAGATTAAAGCAGCCCAGCAAACCTGACACAGAAATGGGCTAGGCCAAGCACCATCTATGTTTTTTTGCTATTTATACAGATAGTTAAAAACTAATGACACTTGCATGTCTGCCAAGAAACAAACTCCCTTGGTTGAATGGGTGAGACAAATTTTGCAAGGCAAGATTAAAGCGTGCTCCCTTCTCTGCCAGGATCTGAGTGTCAACCTTTTGTTTGTGAACTGAGAAATTAATTGCTCCACAATGGAATCAGACTTTAAATTAGTGAAATACTGTGTTGTCACTAAGCTTTCAGTGGCTCAGCTGGCAGTACTATGTCCCTGATTAGCTAGACAACAATTATCGTGCATCATTCCATCATTCTCCCCCACTTACATTCTTCATTCTCACAGGATATCCTATTATTGCTATTTTAAAAGCATGAATGATTCAAATCCATCATCAGAAAGAACTGGAGTCTTCATCTCCAGTTCAAAACAGGCCTTGAGTGCCCTCATGTGATGTCCAGTATTTCCCTGGGGACTGTGATTTTTGGGACCATGGGCATCTCTTCACTTGCAACTTGACTGGGCCCCCTGAGTTCATGTGAATGTGAACCATCTCAGTTTTGGGTACTCCTTACTTGCACACTATTTCAATCAGCTTTGGAAACAGACCAGGTTAACTGTATAGCACCTAAAGTTGCAAAAGTGGTACAATAAAATGTCCACTATACACATTCATAAAGTCATCTTTGTTCTGTTTGTTGGTATTCTGTTTGTTGGTATTCTGTTTGTTGTTGCTCTAGCACTACTAGAAGCTGGCAGAATCTTCTGATAGAAATTCTGATTGTCTTATACCCTTTGGAACTAGTGGATTTGGAGTAAGTAATGAAATTAAACAAGTACTGTCCTAATTTCCCTGCATCCATTTGGAATTGTCAGCAACCTGTGTTTATCCTGAAACTGCAAAACATAGTTTTGGGGTTTGGTTTTCTTTTACTGTTGCCATGGCCCTAGGTTTATTACATCAGACTGGCTCCTGTCCTGATGTCCTCATCAATGCACTATGTCATATTCTTCTGACAGTACTTCTCTTTAGTGAACCCATGCTGGTAATTTCCCTTTTTGATGAGCCAATTTATCCATCTCTTTATAAGAAGATTCCCAAATCTCCCTTTGGCAGAAGAAATAGGGTAAAAAAATCTCTCAGATTATATACTTACTTAAACATTAAAATGTTTCTAAGTCATCTCATTGCCTCTGTTTCCATGCTAGATCATGGCGAGAGAGGTAAGCATGCAATGCAGTTAGCCACATTTTTAAGGAGAGGGGATAACTTCCTTCTGTCACACTGTAACCCTCATGTCTATGGGTGACTTTTATTTGGGTACCTTTGTCAAGGCTTGGAGATTTGAAAGCAGGATGTTACACTTATGAGTACACAGGGGTAATAATCACTTAGTAATTACCTAACTTTTGCTAATAGTCCCTGTAATAAGCTAAGATAAACATGCTGTTAGGCTGAGCATTTATTTATTGCTCCCAGGTTAGTGATGTGTAGAGTTTTGGCTGGTCAGGCACTTGTCGTGTGAGGAAATGCCAGTCTCTGGAGCTACTTGCAATGGACCAACTCTTGATCTTGCAGAGCTGCCATTTCCTCTTTTCCTTCCTCCATTTCCTTTTTTATCTTGCCATGTGTCCAGGCGTCTTTTTTTCCTAAATCTCTAATGCTTTAACTAATTTGCTTTGAACTTACTCATATTGACTTTGTCTCATGTCTTCACCTTTTATTTGTTTCTGCTTTCTCCCCTTGCATGTCTTATGGCCTATGAGCTATCTGTATTAAGAACTGAGGTGGTAGGTTAGCTTTGGCTCATAGTTAAAATTCTGTTGGTAGAAATAGGCCGTAGATCACAACATCCCCAGAATAGGTCTATGTATTGGCTCTTATGGAAGGATGAGTGATGTAAAATAGTCCTGTGTCTTCTGCAGTGAGAGTCTGTAAGGGGAGAGCTTCAGAAGAGATGGTAACCCTAGGAAGATCCTCCTGAAATACAAGTTCAGTTTGTCAAATTTATTATCCTGATCAGAGATATAGGATATAGTCATTACCAATAGCTCAAACTGATGATGTAAAAGAAGGAAGGAAGAAAGGAAGGAAGGAAGAGAAAACAGAACTTTGAAATTTCTGGATGGAAGCTGACTTTAAAATGTAAATCCTCATGAATATTTACTACTAAGATCAGGGTGCCCTTATTTAAATTCTTTGGTGTATTGTAATAATAGTTGTAAACAATAGTGTAAGAAACTCTCTCTATGTAGATCACGGAAAACTTGCCAATGAGATTCTCTTGCACCAATTCTCTTCTCTGTTCTTCTGGCCAGATCAGAAACTCTTGGAGTTTCCTAAGGGACAATGCGAGTTCCCAAGCAGACCTTCCAGAGCCTAAGGTGTTCTAGGCTTTCTGTTGTCTGGCCCTGCATATATTATTATGCACTAAAACTACAGAAAGGGTAAGGGAAAAACTGCGTATATTAAATGGTTTGCTACACATGCAGTGTATTTAGAAAATTATTAGTTTAGACTGTATGTTACAAACAAAATTCAGTGATAGCTCAACAGAATTGACGATCTGAAATCACTATTTTCTATTAAATAATCACATATTTCATTGCTCTGTTTGGCTTTCTAAATTGCACACTTCATTTTGGATTTGATGAAACTGGTATATTGCCTATTAGTTATGAATCCAAGAACAGTCAGCACATTCTACATAAATATGCTGATTAAATGGGAAAGAATAACTGGGTCCTCCTACACAGACCAGAAAAAAGGAATATATTCTTGCAGTGAAAGCCCATTCAGCTTCCCACAAACCATCTCTGTGAATCCCCTGTATAGATTAATATTATGGTTCTTTGCTCAAAAGGGGGTGTCTGGGGGGACAAGGCTTTACAGTTGGAAACTTACCTACCACTGTCTTTTATTTCAGTCTGTCATTTCTGCAGTTTTAGTTCTATTTAAGCATTTAAAAAAAAACCAACAAAAACCAACCCCTTTTCATTTTTTTGCTTCACTTATCTTTTTCTATAGTCAAGTCAGGAGATTGGCAGCTTTCCATGGAAAGCTATTCCTGCTTCTGCTGCTGCAAAACTCTGATTCTGCTGCATAGTAATTTCATAAAAAGAAAACCTCAAAATATAATTTTAATATACTGGTTAAGTATTTCCAACAATTTGCAGAAACTCAGTACAATTCACAGTGGTGTTGACAACCAACAAATGCATTTATACTAGTTCCTGACAAGACAAAAAAGACTTGGGCTTATTTTAAAAATTGACAGAAGATGATTGTTTCAGCTCCACTGCAGATCACAGGGAACAAAACGCCTATTTCCCTTGAGCACCTAAGTCTCTTGGGCTCCTTGAAAACCTCAGCCTGCAGAGAAATTGCCCCTAAGACAGTATTTAGGGCTAACCCTATTGAAGGTGAGGAGGCAGTCCTGTCTAAGATCTGTCTCCATATAAAGTAATGAGACGCTTGAAATCTGTCCCCCAGCTCTGCTAATCTAGCTAAGATCAATTTGTTTGGGTGTAAATGGCTGCTGTTCATCGGCTGTTTAGTACTGAAGCCCCATAGTCCCTCTCATTAATAAGGCTGCTCAAAGAAAACATGCTGTGCTTTTATTTGTACATCTTCATCTTCTTACTCATTATAAGTAACAGTTTTACTGAGTGTTTCAATGCCTAATCATGTTGTTGTGGGTTTTTTCCCTTTCCGATCCATAGTTGTGGTTTAATATACCATTACAATTTAAAGCCCCTGTAAAGAAAAAGTGGTTCTTATCAGCTGCAGAAATGACTTTCATTAAACACATTCCGACAGTGTATGGGAGCGTGGAGGTACTCAAGGAAAAGCTGTAAATTGCGGTGTTGTTAACTGCAAGCATAGTAGATGGCACAGAAGCCTCAACAGCTTCAGGAATAATGAATCAAAATTATGTTCTTTTGCATTAAAGCTGATTGCAAATAAACGCAGCAGTGTTTTCAGATTGGCACTTGACTCTCGCTAAGCTTTGATCAGAGCTCTTCATAGACATGCAGCCTCAGGGTCAACAGGGCTCTTCCCCAAGGAGAGCCTGTCCCAAAGCTAGAAAAGACACATGCACTGTGACAGCATACACCTAGCAGACTGCAGCCTGATTTCCTAGGAGTATTGTGTAGTTTGTCACCTCCTGATCCAAGCCAGTTGCTGTGGTATGGAGATCTTGGCTGACCTAACACTCGGAGAAAAGAGTCAACAGATTTATGTTTACTATCAGTTGTGATGTTCCATTACCGAATTCAGCAGCAATCCAGTGACTGCAGAAGCAGTATAGATTAGGAAGCTACTAGATGCTGCAGTGAATAGCTAGTGTGGTTGCCATCCAACAAAAGAAAGACCATATGCCCTTGTTCATTTACTTGCCATTTTTTCTCTCTGCGGAATTGTCCTAAATAGTAGAGCAGTTCTCTCTGCAAAAGATCTTACAGAGCTCACTGTTAGCAAATTGAAGTAATATTCAGCCTACATGTCCTGAATTCTCTTTGCTTTCTCTTCTGTTCCTACCTCTGTGGAAATTACATTGAGAGAGTCACCCTTTAGTTGATCTTGATAATACACAGTATGATACTCATTCATAAAATACACAGGAATATAAATCATGGCAGAATCCAGCTTATCAGGTTCTTTTTAGCTCTAAGATTGCTTTTCCAGGTTCAATCATAGTCACTTAATTACTGGGCCTTCTTCATGTGAAAGTGTGACATTTCTCTGTGATATTATTTTCCTAAGTAGCCCAAGCAGCACCAAGACCATAAGGTGACAGAAAATGCATGACTCTTTGGTGAGCGGGTCACTTGTGACAGGCCACATCCCTGCCAGCAGCAAAAGCAATAAATATCAACCAGAAGATAAAAACAAAGCCATGAACACATCTGGTTAGGTCGAGACTCACATTGTGTCACCAAGACTTCATGACCAAACATCCTGAGCCACACTGCACAAGTTAATTAACCTCAAAGAATTATTTTCTCTAAATTGATTGTAAAAGCAGTTTCCCACTTCACAGAAGTGTTTGAGAATACGTAATTACTGGGTAGTCCTATGATTCTTCTTCTCAAGTTGAAGGTGGCATAGCAGTGTGAAGCAGTCCTGTAATTTAAAACATAAACCTCTGCAGCTTAAGGAAGGCACTCAGTGGCCTACACAGAGAGAGGAATATCACTGAGGAACCTATTGAGGAGTCTTCTGGTGCTAATAGGTAGCTGCTGGGGGAGTCGGGGAGTGGCACAGGTTCCCAAACATCATCAGCTTCACACCAGAGAAGGATGTGGACCATTACTTTCCAAACATTAAGATAAATCATTTGAAGAACACACTAAAGCGACATATGTCCAGGCTCAATGGTTATTTATAAGTATTGAATAAGGCTTAGGCATGGCAGAGGTAAGTAATAATATACTTTTTTTCATAAACGTATATGAATAGTCGTATATGTATTTGTGAAGCAATTGATTTTGGGGAAAAAGTACCAAATGCATCAAATAAATTACTGAACAAGTTGAGTGAAATTCACCAGCCGATGTCAGATATAACTCATATAATGACCAGTTTTAACTAAATCCTCTACTATGTGGTTTACCAATTCTAAGCACCACCTTCCACATAAGAGCACAGGGGTAATTTAACACAGTTACGTCTCCTCAATTCTACCAAAAAAAAAAAAAAGCAATAGTCATTACAGTTATTTTCAAGAAAAATCCCAGAGGTTAATAAGCGTGCGATTGTTTTATACCCGTGGGCCTATTAACCTATCCTTTCGTGCAAGATTTATATACAAAACTCAGTGGGAGTTTTCTGGGAAGATTTGCATGTCTAGTTCCCATCAGAGTTAACAGGAGGCGTGCATGTAAATGCCTTCTACACAGATAGGGAATAACCTTTCATTTGAAGACTGTAAAGAAAATTTCTAATTCACTTTTACTCCAGTGTATTAAACCCAACAGACAATTCAGTGATTTATCTTATTCTTTATCTGTTTCACTAAAATAAATCTTCAACTCAGAATACTGTCTTCCCATTTCTTTTTTCTCTTCTTCTTACTACTTATTCTTCCCTTCTATATTCTTCCCCTCCCACTTCTCTTTCATTACTAGATGGACGGCTTAAGAATCTCTGCTGATATGAGAAACAACATTGCTTCTTTTCACTTCAGCAGTGTGATACTCTTTCAAGCCAGAAGAAAACCAAGGAAATATTCTGTTCGGCTTCATTCTTAATGAAACAAGTAGTAGAATCCTGCAATTTGTTCTCAAAGGAGGCTGTTGCTGCAAGGGTTTCGAGGGGAGAGTGGAGGGATACTTGTCAGAGAGACCCATTGAGGGTCACTAGATAGACAAATGACACAAGGATTGGGAAATCCCTGAACTGAGCATAGCTGGCAGCTCAAAGAGGAGGAGTACTACACTTGGGAGGAGTACTACAAACTAGTGTCCTCTTCTTTCTCTCCGTTGTCCATTTACATATGGCCATTGCTGGAGAGGGGATGCTGATCTGAAGCAGTCTGCCTAGTCTTATATGATGTTGGAAGTTCCAGTATTAGTCCATGTTTTTATCTCACTGTATTCTGGCCCTGAACTTCAGATAAAAATTATATGGTTATTACATTAGTAGATTAAATCTTCAGGTCTGCAATACTGATTAGGAAGGGAAGAAACTGCCTGGCTGTTGCTGCACCTTGTGCCTGGGGTAGGTATGTTGTACTGAATGGCACTTCCCCAAAACTCCTAACTTTCCCTGCTTATTCTGAAGAAGAGATAAACAGCGCCAGGCAGACGCAGGAAAAGGAGGGAAGAGATAATCAGATTCCCTGAGGGATTTTGTAGGTGAGGAGGGGCAGCAGAATAGGGGCTGACACAGTGAAAGCCACTGTGAAATCAAGCTGTTAATGAGTGTATCTGCTTTTGCTACATGTCAGCAAGACTCAGCTCTACAAAATGCTTCTGAGGAAGGGAATGCCCAAGGAAAATCAAAGGCCAGGAGACTCTTGGAAAGTAGTGGTCTTTCTCTGATAGAGGACTTGTCTCAGATCTCAAATACCATGTCTTATTCAGCATGTTTCTGGTAATTCCTTAGGTGACAAGCACAGCTGGAATATACTAGTTATGGGTCCACTGGACTCTATGGAACAAAGTTAAACTTCCCTCAAGGTCTTTGATGAAGTTTATCAACACTAGGATTTCCATGCTACTTTTCTGACAAAGGTAAGAGGAAACTCCCCTACCGGTTTCAGCTATGGAGGTGAGATTTTTCTTGACTTGATTCTTTCTGGGAATGGATCTTTTACCTGATGTTACTGAACTGTGGTGTGAGCTTTCTGTGTGAAGCTGAACAGATGCTGTGTGGTATCCTAAATATACCATATGTTGCAACGCAGGGGATGTTGATTCTTAAATGTATAATTTGCAGAGCAATTTAGAAATCTCTTGTGACAAATGCTTCAGCTGTTCAGAGCTCCTCTCTCTTGATCTGTGTTTAGCAACACAGATATGTATAGCAACAAGAATATAGTGCTCTGGTTTGTATGTGGACCTTCCTGCATGCGGTATGTGTTGTTCACACTTACCTGATTTACTTAACTTCTTTGTCACTTTACAGCACAGTGCATCAATCTTTGAGGCAGGGCTACAAGTCCTGTCATTTAGAAATCCAGTGCAGCACAGGATTTGAGAACATGTTTCTGTACACTTGTTTTATTAAGTGGTCAATGAAAATATCATAGGTTGACTGTGGATCTTATAGTGTATACTTGTATCTTCCTCTTTCCTCCCTCAAAACTCTGTCTTTCCATTTTCTTCAGAATAACATAAAAGAAACAGATGCTTTGATTTTGCTGTTCCCTACAGCACTGCAGGGGGAATATGTGTCACCTAAGGCAATGCTTTAGGTTGTTGCAGCAATTGCAGCTTCCAAAGGACTGCTGCCTTAGAAAAGAAGCATTTCAAATTAAAAACAAAAACAAAAAAGCAACTTATTTTTATATTTTTAGCTCCAAAAATGGTTATGTAATTCATTGCACCTGTAGTCAATTATCCATTCAAAACAATTGCTATTTCACAGTGATTACCTGATTTGCCAACATAAGAGGCAGCTGGATTTTCCATGGCTAAGTAGTAAAGCACAAAACAATGAAATCTTCTGAGTCTGGGTTCTTCTCTTTTAAAAGCACACAGAGAAATAATATTTCTGCTTCAAAATAAGACTGCCTTCTAAAATAAAAATAGCTTTATTCCAAGTCAGAAATTCAGGAATAGTCGTTTTAGAAATTTTTTATGTAAGATGACTGCAGTGGACATATGTTCTCAGTGCAGACTAATTGCTTTACTCCTCCTAATGGACAATATCAAACATTTGGGATACTGCGTGTCCTGAACTCCTGTGGCACAGCTTCTTGGTCCCTGGCTTCTGTAAATTTGTCATTGCTGTCATGACAAACTTTATCTGTCCTTGCTTTTCAAAACTTTGGCTTTTTTTTCCCCCAGCTACCAAGGCCAAATGTTTAGTTGTTGAAATACGAGGAAATGTTTCCCATCTCATATGTATTTTATGCATCATATAAAACTTAGGCTGAAAAAATGCAAGTTTAAGGAAATAACCTGGCCCTACTTCCATCCTTAGTGAAGTTCACCCCATTATGTATCAGTATGACTAAGTCAACAGCGTTATACAGAATTAAAACAGATGAAAATACCTTGGAAAGGAGAACATACAAGGAACAGGCTATAGAGTTTGACTTTTCTTCTTAAGAGGTGTAGAGTAATTCACTACAGGTAAGTGTTTGATGGAGTTACGGCTCATAAAAGTGGTTCTCCTTCATCTACTCCTTCTGGATTCATTCTCTGCATGGGATCCACTCTTATTAAAGCTGAGCAATGAGATTTTAAAGGACAGTTAATGGAGGGAAAGCAACTTCTCCCTCTGTTTGCTTTAACACGTTGGTGCAGTTGTAAGGGCGAATTGTACTTTTGAGAGAGATTTCCAGGAATAGTCATTAGTTTCCAGGAAAAAGTAAAGCTTTAATCTCTCATATTTCTTAAGAGTTTGATGATTATCAAATCAGATTAGCCTGTATAATGGAAGATGGCAACTCCATGGGAACAGCCCTGTATGCTGTTGGCACGGGTGAGGCTACAGTACTCTTTGACTGTCAGGTTTGGAAGAAAAATAATTGTTCTCCTACATTGGCCTCAATTCAATTACCTGAGCACAGACATCCTTTGCTGTCTGAGACACCATCCAAAATGCCTGAATAGAACTAGCAGGTTTAATTAAAAACTAAAACCAAACTCCACAGGATACTCATATCTTTCTGTAGTAGCAGCTAGAGATCAGTGCGGGTACCCTGAGTCATGACCAGTGCACTGAATTGAGCCTGTGATGTTCTGAAAACTCTTACATGTCAGAACAGTGATTTCCCAATCAGATAGCTGAGGAAAGATTGCAGCTGACCAAGCAGGCAAAACCAAGAGCTAATTTGATGTCGATCACATTAATTTCAGCACTCATTGTCAAGATACATTGAAATAAAAAGCAAGATCTTAGGCAGCAGTGAAGTATATAAACTTGAATGTGAGATATGATTCAATATATGGTGTCTGACAAGACATGAATACCTGAATCTCATGGTATTTTCAGACTTGGTAATCTAGAGTGAATCTAGTTTTCATGTATTTGATTGAATTCTCCCCTGTGAGTTTCTCTCCTATTGCTTTTGGATTAGTATGGAGTAGGAGAGATCACTACTAGCAATGGATAAACTTCAAAGGCTGCTAAAACTGAGCTCAACTTGCAGATTTTTAGGAGGCTTATTGGAGCTTTCAAAATTAGTGTGCCAATCTTGCAAGGACAAAATGAGAAAAGGTCCTTCATGAGGAACTGATTTACTTCTAGAATGAAATATTTTAGGAGATCTTCTCTTTATGATAAATTGGGGGTTTTCTTCTCAAGAAATTGAAAGTATTGTACATTAATACATAATAAAATAAAATGTACTTAAACTTGATTTTAAAAAATACCATAGACTGTGGTTCAAATTTGGCTTCCATTTAGTACAGTATGGCTACTGTTCTTCTTAGAACAATTTCCCTCTATGCAAATCATGTTGTAAGTCAGCTTTTAAGAAAGGCAATATAAGTACTTGTCTTAAAAAGAAAGATGTAATCTATATTTGAATCTCAGCATGGTAGGGTCAGTGGGAGGAAAACTCTCCCTGCCATAGCAAGCACAGGTCCTTCAGTACTCAAACAGTTCAAACACCAGGAAGTTGCATGGTCTGAAAAGTAGAAATCTTTCATCAGTGATGAGTCCTCATCACTAACAAAGATGACAAACTTAAAAGGACGTCTTACTTTGCTTTTTTTCCTCCTCAAATATCTACTTGCTTGTTTCTCTGATCTACATCTGAAAGAGCTTGTTCAAAACCAAAACCACTTTAATATATGATAAGACAGCAACAGATCTTCATCTGAAGCATTATATTCAGTGGATGTATTTTCAATCTCCTTATGTAGCCAACAAAGGAAAAACTCCACAAAAAGGTTTGCAGTCATTATAAGACAAAAAGTTCCCACCATCATTTTCTGTAGTAAAACTGACAACATTTCAGTAGTTAAAAAACACGGTATCCTAGATGACACTTTCTTCTTTGAGATGTCCTTTCTACATTTCAGCATGACATTTGAAATACTGGACTGCTGCAGGGTTTAGTTTGAGTGCTGTCAATCTCGAGGATTCACAATCATCAATCAAGCTCAAAAAGGGTGTTGAGTTAAAATATACATGCATGCACACACTCACATATACACTGACCACATTATAGGAGCATTAAGTAGTGGGTACATAGGAGGGATTAACTTGACCTTCCAGTTTTAGAACTTTTAGAACTCACTCTTTTCATAGGTTTTTCTCATCAACTATGGAATGTATGAATTTTCTTTAAAAATACAATAAAATCAATGTTCTTACGTGATTTTATTCATAAGACCCAACCTCAATATAGTAGAGATGTGAAGAGCTGTGATAAATTCATGAAGGCTGAATCTTCTGAGCCAAGCCAAGACCCCATGTCTTAATGTGGTGGGCTGTAATGAGTACTGATAGTAATTCAGGAAAGCTGCTTTACTTGAAAAGGAGGAGATAATAAAAAATAAAGTGAATCATCTAGCAAGCTATTTTGCTAGACATACATATGTTTACAAATTTACATATAAGTATGTACATCTATGTATATGTAGATGAGCATGATGAGGCATTTAGATACATATGACATAGCTGTAAAATGTCTTATATTGAAGAAGAGTGTCTCTACTAAGAAGAGGTGGAAAGTATGTATTTCCCAGATGTGACAGAATTTAATGCATGGATGTCATAAGCAAGTGCTGCTTCTTCTCTTGAGCAAAGAGAGCAAGAAATCCCAGTTTAATATTTTCAAAGTCAGGATTTAAAATAAAAAATGAAAAAAGAAAGTGACAGTAAAAAAAAAGCATACTGGATAAGGAGGATGAATGGCATCTTATGTATGTGACCCTTTGGAATTACAGGAGACATTATTGCACAGTAGAGCTGAGTTCTTGACTTGTTTTTGCAGAGGTTCTTGGATTCTACTAGAGTGAAAATATAATCCTGCTTTGGAAGTAACCCAGATGTATTTGTTCTTACTCAAATCGAAATTTCTCCATGAGGCAATGGAAGTCCTTAGTCCTGTGATTCCTGTCACAGCTGGGAACAGAGGAATACCTGTACCTTTTTTTTTGTTTTTTTTTACATTGCCTTTCCTGTACCTTTCAGAAAATAAAGAGCAGGTTTTGTCCATACAAGTATTTCAGAAAACTATTCTGTGGATAATTTTCTTCAATAGTAATCTGCAGTTTTCTGTCTCTGCTACCCAGAGAAAATACAGGAGAAAATCCCACCTCCAATCATCTTGTCTTCCTTCCAGATTACTTTTCCTTATTACAACAGCTGGACTCTGACCTCTTATTCATTTAAAATGCAGCTGAGTTCTTCTCTTTTGCCAGTTGCTCTGATGCTCTGAGCATACAACTTCTTTTTCTTTTTTTTCTTCCCATTTCACTTGCTGCTCTACCTTTTCCTTTTCCTCACAGCACAATCTGTCTTTCCTTGAAGGTCGTTCACAGCACTCTCTCCCTCCCTCATAGTCTAATCAAGTCTCTTATCTCAGAACATTAATTTAGCTTGCCTACAGTGAGCGAAAGTAGTAAAAAATAATTGGTTATTTGCAATATTCCTAATCAAGGTTGTATTCATGTCACTTTTCTCTTTAGACCTATAAGGTAATATAAAAAAGTTGTTTTCTGTGAAATGTATTGGAATCCATTGAATCCATCACTAGATAAATATTACACACAAAAATATTTGCTTTTCTTGCAGTGAAAGTGTAGAAATGCTCAACTTAATTACTCCAGGAATATTAGGATATCCACCTGCTAAAGATGATTTTCAATTTAGTTTTTGCTTCTCTCACAGAAGAGTTGTCTGGGGTCAGATTTGTGGTCAAAATGGACATTTAACAATATTAATAATTCTGTTTAGCTTGGTGAAGTCATGACTACTATGAAATATCTACATTTTAATTTCCTGAATTTGTAACCGTTTAAATTGTGATCAGGACACAGCAATAAGAACAATATGGTGTTTAGGTGCTGTCTTCCTAGACAAAGACTTTGCTGTCCTTCCAGAGTTGCAGGGTCAAAATTATGGTCAACTTTAACACTAGAATTCCCGGTCTTCTGCTGAATTATTCCAGCTGGGGAATGAGTTCATTGTCTTCATAGCCAAGTTTGTGATTTGGGGTAAACAGTCTCTTTTTCTGTTTCTTTTTAAAGGTCATAGTAGCATGTCTTTAACCTAAGAGGAACCCAAAAATCCCAAAGACCTTTATCCAGGCTGCAGCACTAACCCTCTCAGTCAACAAACTGCCTTACATTTTCTGCCTTTTTTTTTTTTTTTTGAAGGCCATTAACCTTAGAGTCTAGGGGATGGAGGGCTTTCATCTCAGTCTCTTCTCTTTTTCACTGTTGCTCAATTTTCATCACTTCTCACACTTTCCTTCACACAAAATAATTTTCTGAAATGCTATCCTTAGTGTCAGTACTTCATTTTTCCCAGCAGCCTTGCATTCGCCTTCGAGTGGAAAAATGCACCTACCTTCTTTCTATCCTAAATAAATACTGCAGGTTCAATGACATTTAAGCCAGTCCATAACAAACACCTAATGCCAGTGCTATACCATTCTCACTTGCCTACAATATTTTGCAGTCCTAAAAATTTAACAGTAAAATAATGGACGTTTTCCATTGATCATAAACTCAATGTTACAGCTACAGGCTCATATAATTTTATCCCTTCCTTGCCCTGCCCCGCCCTTCATTAGCTTGGAGATTTCTCTTCAGTGCACAGCAGTTATATAGAAGGGATTATTTTGCAATTGTAGTTGTATCCCAGTAATCTCTGAGTGAAAAAAAAAATCACTTTTTAAACGATTGGGAATTATTTTACTCTCCTATAAATCAAAATATGTGTGAAGATTTTAGTCTATTTCACAGAAAAAATTCAGTCATTCTAGGACTGAGGCCAAGTATGGAGAATTCACGTGGAAATAGTGTTGTTTGGCAGAAATGTAAAAGAAAATGAGAATCAAAAAGAAGCCTTGAAATAACCTTATCTACAGAACAAAGCCAATTAACGTCTTTCTGAGTCGGCTTTGAGCTATAATTCTGTTTATGAAGGATGAAACAAACTGTAACATGTTACCTCTGGCCTTGCGTTGTTCTCAGTGTGTTGTTGCTGACTTCTCAGAAGCTTCAGGTATATTCCTGTTTAATGTAATTATCAAGTATCCAATTCACTTCATTAGGAGTAGCCATTCATCCTGGCTCTTTGAGGAGGATGACTCATGATTTCATGAGTTTTGCTGTGCTGAGCAGGAGCCAGACTCTGCAAATCTTTCTTACTGGGACACAGAATTTTCTTGCTGAATCTCATCAGTATGTGCTATAGAACAAAGAATAAGGTAATACCATTTTGTCCCGTGGTTAAAGCAAAACCATACCCAAGATGACAACCAGCCAAGAAAATTCAATAGCACTGTGTGAAAATTTAGATTCTGAAATTATGCTAAATGAGTGGACTTCAATCTCCTCCCGTTCTTGGCAGGCCCCGGCCACCCCGTGCCCGGGTCTGTGATGTCCGGAGGTAGAGCAGCGACTCTTTCACGGGCACCCCCTTGCCGTGGGGAAGGAGCTTGCGTGCCCTTGTGAGGTTGAGAGCTGTGCTGGTGGTGGCATGTGCCTCCAGTGGGGTCTCCCAGGCCAGAGAGGTCTCAACTGAAGGGTCAGACAAAGTGCGTCCTCGGGCAGGATGGGCTCACTAGCCTTCGGGCAACCATCCTAGGAGAAGGACAACTCTGACCCCAAACCCGG
This sequence comes from Buceros rhinoceros silvestris, assembly GCF_000710305.1. Classification (NCBI taxonomy): domain Eukaryota; kingdom Metazoa; phylum Chordata; class Aves; order Bucerotiformes; family Bucerotidae; genus Buceros; species Buceros rhinoceros. Next base: position 10,687 of record NW_010389776.1, on the reverse strand, counting down.
GCAGATGGAGCTCGTTTAGCCTTGTAAGGCTCCATCTAAGAGAAGGATACTCTAACCAAACCTACGACCCAAGGACTTCGCTGTCACTGTCCAAGCTCGCTAGGCCCTGGCAGATGAACCTCAGGTGTAAAGAGTGGAGCCGGTTCCGTGCACGCTGCGCCTCACCTAAAAAATCCACCGCGCAGGCCCGAAGGGTGCACTCATCGCTTGCAGTGAGCGTGGGAAAAGCCCTTCCCAGATCTTCGTTCGCGAAGCCAAGCTGTGATGATGATGATGGACTTCAACATAACGCAGTTGGTTTTACAGACCAGTGTTGCAGTGTTACCAAACTGCGATAAGATAACGAATCGTCCTTACCCCCTCAAGGATTAAATAATTCTGGCCTGACATCTTGAGAAACACTGCCACCCTGAAAGGTACCAAGCGCATTTTGTCCATCACATCAGCTATTGCAGGAGAGGAGGGACAAGCACGGGCACAGCAGATGGATTTTGAGCTGTCTTTTCTGCCATCAATCCATATATAACAGGAGAGTTTCCTAATGCTGCCACTGAAATCCCATTTGCACAATGTAGCATTTTCCTTTTGTTTTAGGTGTAAAGGACATAAAACTCAAGGTAGTGAAAATAACATTTACAGAGTTGTGTTTCTTTTTAAGCCCCAGGGAAAAAGGGTATCAGAGTTAAGGTTTTCTTTCTTTTTCTTTAAGCTGTACTGTTAGTCATAAGAAAAATATGACAGCAACTTGTGATCTTTTGTAACCCTTGCTGTAACACCTACAGAGAACAATATAAAGCAAGGATGCAGTGACATGTCTTAAATTAGATCTCATTTTAGCAAGCTTCAAGAGGATATTTTATAGTAGCAGAATTTCAAAAAGCAATACATTCCACGGACTTTTTTTATAATAAATTGCAATTTCCGTGGCTGGCAATTCCCAGTATCCCCTCTGCTATTATTTTAGCAGTAATACATCTTTGAATAAAATATTTCCTCACTGAGAGTGCCTCAGATTCTTCTTGCAGTCTGGTCACACCCTGGACTTGAAAGCACAGGCCTCTGGTTTATGCCAGGAAACACAGCATCACAAAAGGTTGTTCTCGGCTGCACCCTGCTGTCGACATACAGTCTGCTGGTCGGTAATAAGGTGGTCTTCCTCCAGCAAAGACAGAAGAGAAGAGTTTTTTCCAATACAGTTTTAACGAACAATTTAAGATGCTGCCTTAATGCAAACAATATTCACAAACTATTAGTGTCATGTGGAGGGGAAGAAAAAATGCAGCCAAAATACAAAACACACCATTCCGTTAGTTGTGGATTTTCCAACTTCTGCTTATAAAAGGATAATGTAGTAACACAAGCACAATATTTCACAATGTCAGTCCTTTTGCTGAGTTACACACTAGCATTCAAGTCCCAAAGGAGAGAAGGCTAACTTCTTGCTACTTTTTATTGGTGGATGCAAATGACTTAGATTCAGCAAGTTATTTGAGCATACAATTGGCCATTGAGTTAAATGGGACTTGCTCACCCGCTTAAAACTAAACGTGCCCTGCAGGCTGAACACTATAACACTGAGATATTAAAAATAGATTAGAGTATAGCAGTACAAAAGTTGAGACCATCCACCATCTGAAGCACAGAAAGAATTGAGAAGCAAAGGAACAAATCCAGCATACGATGTTTAATGCCTTTAGACATGATGGGATGATAAGTAAGTTATTGTTTTCTGAGCCATTAAAGGAATGCATTTGTTTTAGAGATGTTGTTATTTCTAGCGAAATTTTAGTTTTCACAGGAAATACAGACTGTCTCTTCCTATGGCTTGCAATGTGTTTGCTAGAAACAGCCATCTGCTTCTCCCGCTTTCTCCTAAGGGGAATAAATTCCTTACATCTGGCCCGTATAATAGGACTTAGTGCCAGATCCAAGACCCAATGAAGTTAAATGATGTCTTTCCCTTAGTCAGGAAAAAAATCAGGATTGTATTGCTTTTATAGCTAACATCTCCTGCTGCTTTTGCTGTTTTCTTGTTTTGAGGCTTATCTTATTCCAGATAATGGGCAGATGTTACTGCCCATATATCCTTATTTCTAGATTTATGCACAGGAATTCTCTTACCTTGCTGGCATAGATGTTCGGTACTATCCATTTTATGAAGAGCTTTTAAAAACTTTTAATTGCCTTGGTCTCAGAGACAAAACTGCTCAAAAAACCCAAAAATCGACAACCAGGTGATAACTTCAAGCTTTCTATTTTTTTCCAGTTTCTTATTTTCTATTCAGGTAATTATTTCAAATTTGTTAAGCTTTAGATGTTTCTCTTACTTTTTTGTTTAATCTATTAGTCTCATTCTCTGCATGCTTTGTCTGATTTCAGCTCTAGAAGCACAGGAGCCTTGCACAGTCATTTATTCAACAGTGAACTTACTTTTTCTCTGCTGAGGACCTAGATTTTGCAGATAATTTCAGACCACACGTAGGACAGGAATATTCCCTAGGAAGAGAAGTCCCTAAGATTTTCTTCTCATCTGTAATACCTTCTGTTGTCAAGACCAGGTAATCCATTTTAGTATAGTGGCAGATCTGTGGCAGTGTTACATTTCTCCTTACTATTTTTATAGTAGCTGCTAAAAGATATAGATAAAAGATATCTCCTCTCAACACAGGGAGAAAAAAAACCATACAAAAAATGTATTATGTATCTTAAAAGATTTTATACCCAACCAGCACTGTGGAGTTGGTTGCAGAAGTAGGTGGAGAAAGAAAATCAACCAAACAGTTACTGATGTATAGCATAGTGCAGTATAATACTGTTGCCATGGAGAATACTCTGTGTGCTTCTGATATGCTCCTGCTTGTGTATATTCAACAACTAGTGAGTTTGGTGGAAACTTTGCTGATTACAAGTATATTTTCTAAAAAAGGATGGATGGTAGTAGAGTATGGAATGGCTTCTACATGGTAAATAAGTGAAGACTCTGCCTGAATAACAGAAAACCAAGAGCAGCTACAGTCAAAGTTTATAATATCAAGGGTGGCTGGGGAAGGAGGAGAAGAGAATGACTGCTTTCTCGAGGAGAGAAAACAGAACTGGCCTGAAGCAGGCTAAGAGAAAGTTCTTCTCCCAATGTTCAGCTATTGAGCTCATACACATGCAACGTCAGGGATGCTGAAGGCTTATATGGGTTCAAAAAGAATTTAGACTCATTTGTGGAAGAAAAATCTACTAGGGAAGAAAAAAATCACAGAATCAGTGATCACTAAAGCAGGAAGTTCTTGAGCCAAAAACTTTCCAGAAACTGAAGAAATAGAACTGAAGTGTCATGGTATATTTATGCTGTTCCTAAAATACCTATTTGCTTAAGTATCTACTGTTGTCCACTGTTGGAGGAATAGTACTGGACCAGACGACCTTTTACGCAACCCATTTCAGTTGTTTTTATGTTCTTAAATAAAATGGATGCTGTAAAAGCAGATGCCTGGATTTGTGTCTTCCCAAATGCAGAATTGTTGCTTTTAATGGGATCCTGGGAAGGAACCACATCAGACTCAGCTTTAGGCCAGGTGATTTAATAGAGCAGGTAAAATATGATAATTCAAAACATTATCAAGGATTTTAGAGGAGTTACAAAAGATTAGCAAATTAGAAAACTATCCGAAGAACTTGAAATCAGAAAAATATTTTTCTATGGTATCTAGCCAACAAAATCAAGATCAGACTTCTCAAGATAAAGCAATACAGTGCTTCCTAGCCGGTAAGGATCCTGTATTTGGTTTTAGGATTGGAAATGAATGCTTCCAGTTTATTGTATTGTTAGTACTTGTCATTATTTGTCCTTTTTCTAGGCCCTTCTGATAACTTTGTATGTAATAAGTTCCCATTATATAATGAAATCACCTAAAAATTGTTTATTAACTTCAACAGATTCATCCTTAAATGCTTTGGTGCATTTAAGGTGCATCCTTTGAAAATGCTTTTCAAAGAGTCAGTGGGTGATGAATATCCCTTGGGATTATCATTCTATTGCTTCAAGACAATCTTCACTGACGGAGCATGCAATTATTCATATTTAACTGGTAGGTTGCTTTCATGTAAACAGCAGTAAGCATCCTCCACAAGGATTTTCATTACTGTCTTTCTTCCCCAACGCATGAACATAGCCATAAAACCTGCATACCACCTTTACTTGTGCATTTTCTACCGTTATTTTTCATTTTTAAATAGTGATTTGTTTAATTTGTGATACACATTCGAGGAATACACCCTTTTTGCTTTGGGTTTTAAAACTAGTGTGTGGATATTGACCTCAAATACGTATGTGTGTGTTGCCACTTCTTACGTGGAGATTTCTGTTTCTGATTTTGGATAGACTAACCAGTATTGATAGAACTGATTGTGTGTCTGTTTGTTTATGACACTAATATCAACTCTGACTGGTTTAGAGCAGCTATGTAATGCCATGGGATGTGAAAACAGACATTGGGATGGTGTCTGATGTGAAAGTGTTTTTCAGTACACTCTGCTAGCAAAGGCACAGGATATGGCAAACATGCTCCTCTTCTCCATTCAACCGTACCTCAGGTAATTCCTGAACTTCACTTCATGCTTTCTTTAATGTGCTCTTGAATGAAACCAATCCATCATCTGCACTAAAACGCTGCCCTCTGCTTATTCAAATCTCATCTCGAGGCACTTTGATTTTGAAGAACTCTTAATAATTCTTACATAGGGAAAGTGTATGATGAATGGGACATTCTATATTTTGTGGAGAGTGCCAACTTGTCAAAGAATTACCCAGCGTCATAGGCATGGAATGTCTTGCAGTAATGTTTACACCTTCACCTGTATCTGGACTGTCATTTCTCCTTTTACCTTTGAGAATAAGTAGAATACCTTTTTCTCTGAAAGCACCAATGCAATAACTGTTTCCAGAAAAAGAGGCTTTTAAGTTCCCTTGTGTTCAAACAGAAAGAGGAGCTTGCCACAGCAACCAGCTCCGCAGGGTGCAACCATCATCAAAGTCCCTCCAGCTCTGTAACCTCCCTTAGTGATCTCTAGTGGCTGTCCTATGATCCAACTGACATTTTCCCCCTCTCCATGTGTCCTAAGAGACAGATTTCTACCTTCCAAGCTATCACCCTGCAAAGTCCTTCTGAAAGTATGGCACAGTTGTTGTATCACTCACTGCAAACGTCACATAGTTGGTTGGCTTTTCATAGTGTGAAACTCACCAGAGACTCTCAGGTACGAGACTCTGCAGGAGCCAGTAATCAAAGAAAGCAAGGGGGAAGTGTGCCCTAGTTCCTTGCTAACCTGTTCGGGCCTCCCTTGAACATTCTCTTGTCTTTCTGCACTACTGGGCTGGTCTTGCTTCCTTACAGTTAAGGTGGGAGACCCATAACACAAGTTACGAACTTCATAGAATAAATGAGGACAAGCAGAAAAGAAGGAACACTTTGGTCCTTCTATTATTACTACAAAACAATACATATTGTATGGATATGTTTCCATATCTTGATGTGGTTTCAATCAACACTCACTTCTCCATCTGCATCTGCCTTCATCACACTTTCATATCCCTTGTCCCTTTGTACTCCTGATTTATTTACAAATGCAGCTCTAGTAATGTAAACTTTAACAAGATTTTTAAAAAAACTCTGACTTGTTCATGCACATTAGTTGACTCAATTCCATAAAACACTGTCACCAACATGTTTTCAATGTAAAAATACTCTCTTATGAATGTGATGAAGGCACAGAGCTTGGATTAGACAAGAAAATTATATTTCTTGTGCTAAAATTGTATTGCTTTCTGTTTTCAGTAATACATTATAGATATCTGAGGTCACAGAATCCCAGAATATTCTGACTTTGAAAGGATCCACAAGAATCGAGTCCAACTCCTGACTCCACAAAGGGAAACTTAAAAGTTAAACCTTATATCCAAGAGTAGTGTCCAAACATTTCTTGAGCACCAACAGGCTTGGGGCCTTGACCAATTCCCTGGGGAACTTGAGCACCCTTCTCAGTGAAGAACTTTTTCCTACTATTCCATGTGAGCTTCCCCTGATCCAGCTTTAAGCCATTCCCTTGCATCCTATCACTGGACACTGTAGAGAAGCACCTCCCACTCCACTCCCTCTCATGAGGACATCACCCCCCTCAGTCTCCTTTTCTCTATGTCGAGCAAACCTAGTATCTTCTAGATACTAGGGTCAGATTCATTTGTGCTGTAACTCTTTTAGTTAAAAAGCTGACAGCAAGAAAGTATTTGGCCCTTCATATTTAGTATTTTGCTAACCAAAATACAATGAAAACTTGGGCTTTTTTTCAATTAAAGGGATAAATAATATTAACACCATAAAAGAAATTTGCATTTATATAGCATTTCTCATTGACAAAGGAACTCAAAGTGATTTGCTGATAGTCATATAAATTTCTAATTAAGAATTCTTTTTCTGATTATTTCTGCTTAAATATGTGTCTTTTTAATCACCAGAACTTCAGGCTACAGCATATTAACTGTATCATATTCCAATCTACCGCCTTACAAATTATGAACGAGATTTGTAACCTCCTGCTGTGCTAGGCAAATCCTTGCTCGAACGGGTAATCCCCCCAAATTCAATGAAGCTAGTCACGCAGTTGTTCAGTAGTGACTTAAAATATTATATAGCTTAGACGTATGCACATCTAAGGCAATTCCATCTTTATAAATTTAGTAAACCATAATGTAATCCCACCAGAATAATATTAGCTCATTTTTTAACCTGGAACCTGAAAGAAAAATTAAATCCAGAAAAGGGACAATCCCCCTGAGAAACAGGTGTCAGTCCTCATGTTCTGATAGTTGTTAATGGGCAATGTTGGGGGTGGTAGAAATGACGTTTCTGACTTGCTGCACAGAAACATGAATTATTTTACAGTCTCTCTTGTCTTCAGAAAAGGAGCCCCAAGTCTGCTGTAAGCTATTATTACAAAGTATCATCACATATTACAACTTTTTATGTGCATATTTCTAGTTTGCAGATGTAGATGGAGGAGTTAGATGCTTAATTCACTTTTGCGAAAGTTTCTCTTTAATATTTCTGCGTGAATCTAAAGTGTGAGGGGCAGCTCCACCAGGAATATACGGATGAACAAGAGTCTTCCTTGCTCCACATCAGCTAGAATACTGTTTGTAAAAAAGAAAGGCTAAAACCTAAATGGGGCAGAAAAATTGTCAGTAGCTTATTAAAATGAAAGTACAAAATATTATTTCTGGTTTTCAGTAAGAGAGTTTTAAAACCAAAATTCAAATTTAACTTTGCAAGTGGAACATTCTGCGTTTTTTTATCTCTATGAAGTTCTTCAGTGTCTTCAGAAGAAAAATTAGTACCCTAACACAAAGGCACAGTGGCAGGAAAGAACCAGAAGTATTAACGCAGTCAATGGGTATTACTGTCACTTTTCAGAGCTTTTTATCACTTTTCTCCTGGATCTGTCAGTCCTACATTTGCAGATAGCAATTTTACTTTTACTTCATCCCATCCACTTGAGAGCTGCTAGGGAGCCCATCATCTGTAGGGCCACCTTTGCAAGCAGGTTGCATTCTGACTTCAAACACTCTGATATCCACACCTCTGCTCTATGTGCCATTCCTCCCACAGCTGATCTAATCTCATGATCACATGCCTTCAGTTTGCTGAATTTAGCAAAGTGGTTCTGAATTTGCCATCAGGGCAACAGGTCAGATATTTGTTTTGCAAGAGAAATTGCATGGAGTAGGAATAGAATTTACACTGATACTCTTTCATGTGTCCTACAAGCCTAATTGTTGTTAGGGATGTGCATTGGTAACGAACACGAAGGAACTGGCATTGATGTGTAGAGGATCTTGTTTTGAATCAAAATTAGCAAGAATATTTGTGTGAGGTGTCTTCCTATGCTAGATGTGTGGAAATGAGAGGCTCTGAGTGACTCTGCAATGGAGAGACTCTCCCAAAAAAATAAAGGAGAGTGAGGGTGAAAGCAAAGTTTAAAGGGAATTAGTATATTAAAAACCTTTATGAACTGAAGTAGCGACTACCAATACTCTTCTCCATTTGATTTTAGCTTACCATACAGATCAAAACATTAGGCCTTATCCTCTCCAAGTCCTGCTTAGAGATATCTGCTTTTCTTCAGGTAAATTCCTCTTTTCTTTAAGTGTTACCTCTGCATCACTTCTCTCTCCTGAGGCAAGCTGCAGAAACTAGAAGCCCCTTTATGTCTTTAATATGCAGGAGAGGTGCTGTATGGAGACATCAGATTGCTAATGCAGAGCTAAGAACAAGATATTATTCATTCTTTCTTAGTCTTCTAGTCCTGCACAACTATCTGATCAAGGTGATATTCAAGGAGGATAGTTTTACAGTGCAACAATGATTTTTATGTAATTTTTTCAAACATTTTGTATTTTAATATTGATGCTAATTTTTCCAGGAGAAAGTACATGTACTTTGAAAAACAAGGCTATAAAGCAAATCACTCACCAGGTCTCCTTCATCTCTCACAAGCATCAGACTAGCTGTCAAAGTTTCCAAGGTTGGAAAGTAGTTTCATTTCTGGCATTGTATACGTTGAGGTGTATATATAAGCATGGCAAATGGGACACACTGCAGAGACCCCTAAGCTAGTACCCAAAGACCTGGCTCCAAAATTAGGAGCAGACCTCACCTGATCGGTGTGCACCTCTGTTTGATGCTGCAGCTGAACTAACTGCCTTTATCGTGAGGCAGCGATGCTAGTCGTATGCTGGCCATAATGCTCCTGCTGCTGATTTTAGCACACACTGTGTTTCACAGATGTATTGGCTATTCCAGAGATAGCTGGAGGATGTTCATATCAAATCCATCATGTCATTGGATACATCCTAAAAGCAGATAAAGTTCTTTCTTCCATTGAAATCTTGACGTTTTGCCATGGAGTTCATGGAAGCCAAAATCAGACCATTGAAGCTGAAAGATACTCTGGGGGAGCAGTGTTTAACTACCTCTTTGAAGTTTTAGGAATTTCTTACTGGAAAGCACGTTGAATGAGAGTGTAATTGAAAGGACATTGTCTTTCAAAGAAAAGGCAGAGACTAATGAGTCAAAACAAATTGATGGATTACACAGGTAAGGACAAGATGAATTTTTCTGGTGTTACAGAGGAATGGCACTGGGGTGCTGTGGGCAGTGGAACAAGACAAACTCAGCAGAGGGTTTTTTTAATTATTGTAGGTATGAATGAGTAAAAAGCATTACATGGAGATGCAAAATTGTCATAGGAGTGTCAGGATTATACTGGGATATCAAAGCTTCCTTGTTTGTGCTTATTCCATTTTACTGTGTGGACTAAATGTACAGTTCATTTTTTGGTAGTTGCAAACATTAATTGAAATGCCAGTTTAGAGACTACACTGTTTTTATGGTGTCCTGGAGAATTTTATGATGGAATTAACTCTCATGCTAGTGAGGTGGGAAGAGTTGCTGGGTTAAGCGTGCCATTGCATGTGAGCTGTGCAGCTGCACAAAGAAAAGAAAGAAAGAAGCCAATATTTTGAATTAGCAAAAGGCCCTCTTACATAGCAGCCTTTAAATGATTTGATTTGGTTTCTGTCTGTAGAATACCAGATAAACAATTCGGGATTTTGATATGTGCTTTTTTCATTTCTACTTCTGACTAGAAAAAGTTCATATTAACAGGGTAAGAAGTGTATGGCAGCAGGATTTTTATGTTTCCACAACAGAGAATCCCATGAGAACCCTGAATCAATTGCAGAATTGAAGTGAACTTTGACTCCAGGAGATTCTGAATGGAATGAGCCTGAAAGCAAAATGTTCAGAAACTTTTGAACTGGTAGTAGTAAACCTGATATAACTGTGGATTATTCCTGACATGGAATATGCATCTGATTTGGTACAAATTATTATAATTAAGGCTGGTTATGAGTGTCGAAGGATGGCACTGGAATAGTTATGGACCAGATCAAAGATACTCTATAGCATCTCTGTAATGGTAAAAATTACTTTTTTAAAAAAGATTAGTCTGTCTCTAAAAATCCATAAATTCTATCAACAGTTTCAATTTTTATTTGTCTCTAGTTAAAGACCTTGTTTCCTCCTCCCTTTTTTTTTTCTTCTTCTTAAACTAGTTTCATCTTGTTATGCTTAATGGAATTACAATCCTTTTTATTCCACACATTTTCCACAAGATGCATGCATTTTCATACTATTAGCCTGTGCTCTGCTAAATAATCCGTGCCAGACCTAGTACAGTTAATCTTTCCCTGTTGCTGACAGAATTAATGGTAAGAACCATTTCACTACAGTGGAGTATAATTTCCTATCTGGAGATATTAATGTCTGACAATATATTAAGCAAATATTGAATATTGCATTGAGGATGAAGCCTTCTATACTGTTCCTAAATTTATTAAAGTCATATTAACTAATTAGGTTTTTGCTAACAATACAACATGCCCAGATGTGTTCAAAGGAAAAGTTTCCAATCTGGTAGCAACTTGGAAAGAGCATAGTGGGAACTCTTGAAAAACAACAAGCAAATCCAAGACCTTCATCAGTCAACTGCAGCAAGCCGCATCAGAGAGCAGAAGCTCTCCCTGCCCTCATGGCTGTTCCTGCCAGGCATAAAATCACAAAATCACAAAATCATCATCCGG
>NW_010389775.1:517-788 GCF_000710305.1 Buceros rhinoceros silvestris | reverse complement strand
CTTGAAAGCTGAGTTCCTTTTTGAGACACTTAGAGACGACAGGGTTGAGGACTATGGATGTGTGCGTAAATACATACTCATGCATACCCACTGCCGGAGGTACGCACCCCCACACGTGTGCGCCCGGGTGTACGTACAAAAGCATCTAACTCCTAAGCCGTCTAATGTGATATACCCATAACTATACCTAAAAACAGAAAAATAGATTCCGGCAGGACTCTGTAGGTATGGACCGATAAAAGAGGCTTTCATATGTGTTTATACCTACATA
>NW_010389775.1:0-264 GCF_000710305.1 Buceros rhinoceros silvestris | reverse complement strand
TGGCTGTATCAAAGGTGCTTCAGGCCAACCATAAGTCTTGTATGTGTGTACTGACAGTGTTGTGGCGGTGACAGTCTACTAACATTAAGGAAGCCAGATGTGCAGGGTATTATATTAATTGCTAATAATAACGGTGCCAGAATGCCAGGTCAGACAACAGTTCATACATCAGCTGGGCTGCTGCTATCCACACCGGGCTACTGGGGCATCCCTGCTTAGAGACGGCCCTTTTTCCCCGTGGTCCCCACGCTGGGCAGCCGCGGA
>NW_010389774.1:549-878 GCF_000710305.1 Buceros rhinoceros silvestris | reverse complement strand
GCGATGCGCTCGCGTTGAGCCCTGGGGGAGCCCCGGTGAGCCCGGGGGGAGCCTCTGCCGTGCCGGCACCCCGGCAAGCAAGGCCCGGCCTGGAGAGACCCGACGAGCCGGGAGGGCTCTCCAGCTCCCCCGCTCGCTTCCAGCGCCTCAGCTGCCCTCCCGCCCCCGTCGCTGACAAGAGGTCTCGGTGGCACTGGGATGCTCCTCCATCCCCCCTTCCCAGAGGGGACGCCTGTGCTGGAGGGAGAGGCTCCAGGGATGGGGGGCACAAGAACCACCATGAGGACGGCGCAAGAGAGGGAGCACAGGGCTCTCCAAACCACTGTGGG
>NW_010389774.1:0-263 GCF_000710305.1 Buceros rhinoceros silvestris | reverse complement strand
ATTTCTGGGTGCTAACCCCCCTTCCCATGCGCACTGGGTTCTTCGCTCGCCAAGTCCTGCTACATAAGACCTAGAACTGGGTGTTCTCAGCCATGTCCCCCCCTGCAATTGCTCCAGTCCTGCAGGTCCAGCCTCTGCCTGGCAGAGCCCGACTCCAGACAGACGCCCCTGGCACCGCGTCACCGGCAGAGCAGAGCCGGGTCTCATCTCGCACCCCCCAGGCACTGCTGCAGAGCCAGGGGAGCGGTGGCAGAGAGGGGACA
>NW_010389773.1:1805-3701 GCF_000710305.1 Buceros rhinoceros silvestris | reverse complement strand
GCTCATCCTCATCGCCTCCTGCAGGATGCTTTTGCTTTTCCATTTGTGAGCAAAATGCTTTGTGCCAGCACCAAGTGTGGCTCCGTGCCTTGGCTGGACCGGTGCTGCTGCTGAAACATGCCGAGTGTTTTCTGACCTTCAGCTGCTGGAGAGGGACGTGACCCTCGGGGCAAGTGGGTCTCCAGGAGCACCCAGAGTTGCTCCCACAGGATGTGCTGTTCTCGGCTTCGTTAAGAGAAACTGGACAGAGGTTCTGATGGAGTTTTGGTTCTCTCCCCGGTGGTGGCACAGATGGGATTGGAAGAACGAGTTTAACGTTAACTCCCTCCTTCTCCTTCCTGCCCTTGGCTGTTTCATTTGTTCACCACCAAAGGTGGCTTCGTTTCGCGGCTTGTTCTGCCCTGACGGTGTCAAAGGGGCTGTTTCCGAAGCTGTCGCCTGGCAGCAAGGCACCAGCTCAGGATCTTGGTCCGAGAGCTCTGCCCTGCGGGCAGCCCAGCCCCCTGTGTTCTCCAGACAGAGCAGGGTCTCGGTACGCTCTGGAGCCCGGGGGAGGTGGTTCCCCTCGGTCCCGCCAGCTGTTGGTTGCGTCTGTCTCATCCCCACTCAGCAGCCTACGCGGTTCTTGCCTCGCGCACCTTCTGGCGGCTGGGCTGGTTTACAGGATGGGCGGGTGGTGACGGCTCAATTTCCAGGAGCAGGAGACTGAGGAATGTGGTTTCTGTGAACAGAAACTTGGTCCTTGGAAGGAGCCCTGATAGGAGATTGCAGTGTCAGGAGGCTCCTGCCGCCCCTTGCCCGTGTGCTGTACGAGCTGGTCCCAAGCTAGTGGCCTCCAAATGTGGAGGGGTTTGTACTGAGACACCTCAGCCCGCAGGTGCTGGAGCCGTGTTCGCAGGTGCCGCAGGCTGGGGTCAGTATCTTGGAACGCATCTTTCTGTATGAAAACTTCCTGAATTGGTGAGAACTTCACCTGGAGGTCTGGCAGCTGGATCAGCGTGAGGCAAACCCTCTCCTCTGGGCTCAGCAGAGCCGTCAGCACAGGAACTGTCCCCTGGGAGCTGCTTGGAAAGTTTCGTCCGGGAGGAACCTGCGGGCTCCTCTGGCTCCTTTTATTTCTGGAAAGTGGAAGAGGGCCAGTTCGGCACCGTGGGGTGTCCCCCAAGCCTCGGCTGAGGACCGGAGGAGCTGGTTCTCCAGAGGACTCCTCTTAGAGAGGAGCGGAGTTCCTCGAGTGTCCCCACCCGTGACTCGCCACTCGGTGACATCAGGACGCTGCTGCCGCCAGATGGAGCCGGGACCTCGCCCCAGAGCAAACGCCACCCTCCAGCAGAACTCGCAGCCTCGGGGTTCCAGGGCAGGCACTTTCCCCCACAATTCCAGGTATTTCTCTGACTTTTTATTCCCGCTTGCCCGGGCAGCTGCTCCTGAGCCACCCAGACACGAGTGACAGGGACATGAGAAGCAGCACGAACCAGGGAGTCAGCTTGGCCACCAGGAATTTGTAGCACATCATTCCTTTGGTGGAAGAAGTACCTGGTGGCTCTTGTCTCTTCTCAGCTGAGAGAGTGTCCCCAGAGTCACAGAAATGAGAGCAGGGGGTGGCTCCCATGGGGTCACCGAGAGCTTTAAAGCCAAAAGCTGCTCCGGGAAAGGACAAGAGGAAGCCGAGAGCGCTTCTGGGTGGGAGTGGTGACGGGCAGCTTGGGCTCGGGGGACAAACATTCTCCTGTGCCCGTGGCTGCAGAGCTCCACACCCCCCACCCTCCCCAACTCCAAGACTCGTTCGTGGGGGAAGACTGAACCCGAGGCCGCAGCGGTGTGTGGTGTCCCTGGGGCAAAAAGCCTCTGCCGAGTGTCAAGGGCTTTGCTGGGCCAGAGACCGGGCTGATGAAA
>NW_010389773.1:968-1679 GCF_000710305.1 Buceros rhinoceros silvestris | reverse complement strand
CTGAACCCCAGGTGCTAAATCCTGTGGGTTTTGCACCCCCTGCTCATCTCCTGTGTGTCACCTCTGAGCGTGCGGGGAGCAAGGCCAGCGCTCCCTGAGCTGGCACCGGGGACAAGCTCCAAAGCACGCGGGCTCTTTCCGCAGCATTTGGACCAGCCTTGATCTGCCGATTGCTCAGGGATTAGCCTGAAATATCACAAATGAAAATAGGCTCCGGACGCCCATGGCTGCCGGTGTTGCCAGCAGCAGGAACTCGGGAAAAACAGACACTTTCAGCCAAATCCCCCCGGACAGTAAGTAGCTTACGGTGACAATTCAGCTCAGTGCCCTCCCAAGGAACACACGTTCCAAATGCTGCTGCCTCCCCCCAGGGCCATTGCCTGCCTTTTCAGGGACTCTGGAAGCTTATTTTCACCCAAAACCATCCTTTGGGGAGAGTTTTCGTGCAGGAACTCGGGAAAAACAGACACTTTCAGCCAAATCCCCCCGGACAGTAAGTAGCTTACGGTGACAATTCAGCTCAGTGCCCTCCCAAGGAACACACGTTCCAAATGCTGCTGCCTCCCCCCAGGGCCATTGCCTGCCTTTTCAGGGACTCTGGAAGCTTATTTTCACCCAAAACCATCCTTTGGGGAGAGTTTTCGTGTTTTGGGGGGGGGTCATGGGACAGCTGGTTTTTTGTGGGAACCCCTTTGGAGAGCACCGAGCTGC
>NW_010389773.1:515-745 GCF_000710305.1 Buceros rhinoceros silvestris | reverse complement strand
TGAGTGTCCCCAGGGAAGGGCACACCAGCGGCTGCCTGGGCGGCCCGGGCTCAGGATGGGAGCACGTTCCATGTGGGTCGGGTGCAGCACCGGTGTGTCCTCGCAGGGAACGAGGCGTTCGGTGCCGCTAATGACGGGCCGCGGGTGCACCGAAAGGAGGGGCTGCCCTCCCACCCACCGCCCTCTTGTCCCCTATGGAGGCAGAGCCGAAATTCACGCTCTCAGAATAG
>NW_010389773.1:0-249 GCF_000710305.1 Buceros rhinoceros silvestris | reverse complement strand
ACATAAAAAACGGGAGGAGCCGGTGCCAGCACAGCTGTGGTGGAACCTCCCTGAGTTTCAAACCCAGTTCCTGCAGCTCGGAAGCCGAACAGCGGCGACAGGCAGCTCGGCCTCAGCGCCCGCCCTGGGAATGCTGCGATGAGCTCCGGTCATTCCGCTGCTGGGAGCCCCGAGGTCCCGAGCAAAGGGTGCTCGGAGCGTGGGAGACCCCGCGGTCACCATCGCGCTGCCAGCACCGCCCGCTGCTCA
>NW_010389772.1:514-7134 GCF_000710305.1 Buceros rhinoceros silvestris | reverse complement strand
CCTGTAGCCCCTTCCTCCCCACAGTACCTGAGCACGCCATTAGGAAAGGTGACAAACCTCCTTTTGTGCCCAAACAAGGCGGGAACAATCCCTCTTGCCCTGGAGCCAAAGTCTTAAACTGTGACAATTTTGTATGATCCTTAATAATGTTTCACAGACTGAAAGATCTGTGAAACTGTATACTAAAGATCCTTCCAGACTGCATCTTCCAGGTCTTTTTCATCTAGGATGTTTCCAAATTATGCGCTTTGAAAACATTCCAGGGAGTGTCCTGGTTTGAGATAAACAGGGTTAATTTATCTTTGATTGACACATCAAACAGCCAATGGTGTATTCCTCCTATGACTCCAGCACATCTCACTCTCTCTGGAGTTTTGGTGGGCCCTGGTTGTTCCTTGAAAACAGCTCATAGGCAGGACCGCAGGCTTCACTCTGCTCCTGCTGCTCTGCCGTGGTCCACTGCTGCCACACTGCCCTGCCATGCCACATGATCGGCTGTCACTGCTGCAACTGCTGCCACTGCTTCACCAGAGCTGAAGTGGTGGACTGCCACCACTGTCCTGTTGTGCTGCTGCCCGGCCCTACTGCTCCATGTGCTGCCACTGATGCCACTGGTGCTGCTGGCCCTGCCATGTTGCATGGACTGCCACTGCCACCTCTGTTTCTGCTGCTGATGGGAGCTGCTGCTGCCACCACCACCTGAAAAGCCTGGTAGCCTTTATTGGTGTTTTCCTTAACTGCATTTTGGCAGTGCACCAACCCCCAACCCTCATCCCTCGCTGCACCAGTTCTGAACTTGCTGTCAACTTGTTTATATCTTTCTATTGTTATTAAAGCTGGTTTAGTTTCCTAACTCAACAGAGGCCACACAAACTTTTTTCTCCTTCTTATCTCTTTTCTTAAGTCCTCCCTCTTGGGAAGGGAGGGGGATAATTAGAGAGAGTTTCTCCTGTGATTGGTCAGCCTTGGCCAACAGTAACACAGAGAAAATCAAAGTACAGAAAATGGAGATGATCATGTAATTTTCTTCAAAAGCACCCTTGAACCAAGCCAGGGAAATTATAGGTTCACCTTATATGATTCAGCCTCTTTTTAGAACAAACACAGTGAATTTGTTTTTAGTGTCTTACCCCCTAACCCCACCATGAATAGATTTGAAAGCTTTGATGAAAAGAAAATTTATACAAAAATTAAACCCCCGCTCTCCCCCAAAGACAAGAAGTTTGTTTCTTTGAGACAGGGATATAGAATATATGGTTTTAATATATGCTTATTTTCTATTTCCTTCATCTTGATATTCATAAAGATAATGAGGTCAAAGTGAAGCAAGGAGTGCATTATTTAGTAGGTATGCAGTTTTCCCTAGTTTTGCCTGTTCTTGAATTTTTCTCCTCTTTTGCTTTTTCCTTACAGGTGACCTCATGGGAAACTAATATAATTTTCCTATAATGTGTCTTTCCTAAGAGATATGCAATTTTGTATGCATACAAGCCCCTAAATCTTTCTAAATCCCCCTCTTTTACAACAAATCTACCTTATTTAGTTGAAGTCAATAATGTTTCTTAGGAAGGCGTGCATGCTGGAATATTACCTTTACACGCTAATTAATTGAATATGATAATGAGGGCATGATCACAAAGTCAAAGCAGAAGCTGGAAACAAGTAATCAGACTATTTTTTAGCAAGCAAACTCTTACTTAACCAAGGTTAAGAGGGTGTCTCTGGAAACATTGCTTCATGTGAGCCGAGTTTTAGAATGCCTAGGAGATAATGCTGTCTCTGTTCATAGTTTTCTGAAATAAAACTGGTACACTTGACTATAGAAAAATTACTTCTGACAGAGGAGTATCAAGGATCTCACAGTTCTATGGCAGAATCTGTTGTAGAGTGTAGGCCTTAATTCTGCAAGCTATAGACTGAGATCCTGCCTTGTGAAGAGTTAGAAAGCATGTACCACCTAACCTGGAGTATTGAGAAACAGGTCTTCTAAGCCTCATACTCCTGCTGGATCTTATACTTAGAAAATGAACTGGTTGGGAATGTGAAGGTTGAGGGTAGCCTTTGTTGCAGTGACCATGAGACACTTCAGTTCAAGATCTTTATAGCAGAGAACAGATCAAAAATCAGTATCACAACCCTAGGTGTCAAGAGAGCAGACTGGCCTGTTCAATGCTGTTTAACTTCTTCATTAATGACCTGGATGTAAGGACAAATGAACCTTTTCATATGAGGAGCCTTGGGACCATCCAGTTCAGAAGAAAGCAAGCTCAAGGGGTTTTTAAGAATGTTTATAAATACCTGATGGGCAGGAGTAAAGAAGACAAGTTGAAGAGTCAGGTGCTACCCAGTGTATCGACAAGAAGCAATGGGCACAAACTGAAATACAGGAATTTTATTTAAATATAAGTAAAAACTTTTTTAGTATGAGGATAGAATACTGGAACAAGCTGTCCAGGTACCTTGTGGAGTCTCCAGCCTTGGAAACACACAGAACCTGACTGGACACAATCCTATGCAAGCTCCTCTGGCTGACCCTGCTCTGAGCAGAGTGTTAGCCTAGGCAGTCTCCAGACACGCCTTCCAACACTTACTGTTCTATCACTGTTCTTGACCACCGTGTGGTGTAGAGCTGAACATGCAGAAGGATTCCAGTACTGCCAGTAATATCTGCCTCAATCACCTATTTCTTCCTCCTAAACCTAGGAATCTGGATTATTGTTGAACATATACCCAAGGACAGTCTAATTAGCAGTTATATAACCTAGCCCAGGAAAGAAAGCACTCTTGAAATGATTACAAGATATATGCAAATCTGTACAGCTGTAGATTGAAAATTCCTCATATAGTGCTGTAACTGATGCCTTTTTATTAAAGTAGATCCCTATGTATTTTGTACCAACAAGACAGCACCACTCTTTCGAACTAATATATGTCTTGGGAGCTTTGGAACTAGAAATTCTTTCCAGATGGAGAACTTCTACAAATGGAAGAGCACAAAGACAAATTGTATTTCTCCTAACTTCCACACTCTCTCTACATCTTACACTGTTAGCCATATTCTCCTAGCTGCTTATCAGTATGTTTAGGATGATAAAGTACATGTCCTGCTTCCTGACTCAATTTTCTCCTCTACTCACCATTGTGCACTACTTTTATTCTGTTTTGCTTCCAACATTCGGTCCAGAATTATTTCCTTTACACTGCTGTCTCATAGTTGTTGAAACACTTTGGGATGAAAGGTGCCACTACCACATGTTTACAAAGAGCATTCTTACGCCTGTAGTCTGCAAAAGCTGCCTGTACCAGGCACATAGAACTGCCACTGCCTTGCTCTTATTTCTTTTCACACTTCAGTTTTTCAGTAGAAATATAAATTGTGCATTTCTGGGTTTTAGACAGTTTCGGTTGTATGATTTCCTAAACAAAAGACTTGGTATTGAAGCTTTAAACCTAACAAAGACTCTAATCAGCCTACATACATGTCATTTTATTCTCTCTTTATATAGGCTATGTAAAAAAGCAAGCTCTTATTTTATTCTGTACTTCACACTGTTCCTTGGTAAATCTGAGCTTCATGGATAGCCCTCTTTCTGCACATATTCACAAATACTATATATACCTCAAGCTAGCGAGGGACATGGATGTCTGTCTCTCCCCTGGGGATTTTGTATAGGATGAAAGTCAGCTTTACCCTAATGAAAAACCTCAATAGGATTTTGCGGTTACCAGCGACTCTTAAAAAGTGGTATTTTTGAAATGAGCAAATTACCACGTGGCAATAATGTGACGTCACTTGGGCAACTTGAAGTTGTGTGTCAAAATCTACCATAAACAGATTTGTGAGAACTACAGATTATAGAAGAAAAAAATTGTTTGCCTTATATTATTTTCCCTTACGTTTTTTTCACATAATTCTAAGTGATTAAAACATGAAAGGACTTGCTATACTGACTTACTTTTAAAATTCAAGCATTTTTTAAAGTCTCATGTGAGCACTTTTAATTTCATTGAAGATAGCCAAATTACAGTCACTGCAAATTGAGAATACACTTGCCTTGTTTTCTAAACATTAATTTGGTCAGTAAAGCATGAGGCTATGTTTAGCTGGAAATAGAGCATGTAAAAAAAATAATAATTTTCAGAAAAAAAATGTTTGCCAAGAGTTCTCTCTTAAACCATTTTTAGTGAAGAATTCTTGGTATTATTCCTGTCTTTCATACAGTTTCTCTAAAATATCTTCAAACTGTTCCATCTCTGTCCTTTGTTTTTTGGTGACCAGTGTAATCAGATTAACAATATATACTCGTGACTCATGAATACTGAGTTGTATTCATATTTTATCTGAAAACCAATCTGTCCAGCATGAATTAGGTGTAAGCTTAAGGTGTGTGATCTTTGAACTCCTAGAACAGACAACAGAATAGAAAAAAAACAGAAAGGAGAGAGTATGTGTATGTCACTGATGGGTGGATTAGATTAACGCCTTGAGAAATGAATGTGGAAAACAGATGAGTAAGTAAGGGAGAAAGAATGAGGGCAACAGTTGAGGCGTCTGGTGCCGAAGAATGGAGTGGATAATGAGAAGGCAGATACAATGACTGCTGTTGTGTGGAAACCACCATTCTTGTCTTGAGATTGATACTTCCCTTTGAAGCTGGTGCCAAATAATCTGGATCCAAATAACTGTAAATATCATTGCAACTGATGTTGTAATTAAAATAATACATTGTCCACCTGTAGTACTTCACTGATACTGCTCTAGTTCTGAGAAGTGGTCTCTGTCTTTAGAATTATAGTATTAAGCATTTGCAAACATCTATCTGGTAACCAAGTTTAAATAAATAAATATCTAAATCCTTCCCAAACATAGGAAGAAGTTAATTAAAATTTCTTCATAGGTTTCTTTACTGTTGAAAAGGACTCTAAAGTGTTCTCTCAGAGCTAGGTCTGTTCCCTTTCTTCATGCTTGAGGATCATTAGTATCTTAATAAAAAAAAACCCAAAACAAAACAAAAAAACCCCCAAACAAACCCAGAAAACAATAGCAAAGAAGAAAAATCACCACCACAAACAAAATAATCTACAAAACCCCCACAAAACCAATCCTGTTCATAAATGATGGTCAGAGGGAGCACGCTGCACTGGGAGCAGAATTCCACATTAAATGCAATAGTTTCTTACAGATCTTTCTTCCTTTCTGAGTCCTCTGTACCAGAAATCTTCCTGTTGCCCCACGTACTCACCACAAGGAATTAAATTCCCTCTGCTCTTTTCTTTTTCCTTGTCAAATTGGTGGCAGTCTTTTGGTAGGGGACATTCTCAGTCTGGGCTCCTCTCAGTTCACTCTAGGAGATAACCATCAACCTGTTATTTAGCTCAAAACAGTTTTCTCTATTGCCTGCTTAAAAAAGCAATTGAGGTGAGTTGGCCACAGCCAACTGCCAGGCATCCACCTGGCTGCTATCACTCCCCCTCCTCAATGGGATGGTGAGAGGAAGTAAGATGAAACAGCTCAAATTTCAAGATAGAGATGGGGAGATTACTTACCAATTGTCATCATGGCAAAAACGACTTGCCTTGAGGAAAATCAATTTAATTTATTGTCAGTTAAAATATAGTTGGATGTTGATAAACAAAAACAAAACCTAAAGCACCTTCCCACCAGCTCACCTCTTCTTCCCAGGCTGAACTTCACTCCTACATTCTCAGCTCCCCTACCATCCTCCTCTCTGAGCAGTGCAAGGGAGTCGGGTATTTGGGCTGTGGTCAGACCATAACAGCTCCTCTCTGCAGTTCCTTCCTCCTCACACTTTTCTCCTGCTCCAGTGTGGGTGCTACCCCAGACACAGCAGTCCTTCAGGATAAATGTGCTCCTTCGTGGGCTCTCCACGTGCTGCAGCTTCCTTCAGGCAGCATCCACCTGCTCCATTGTGGTCTTCTCCAGGGGCTGCTGGGGAATCCCTGCTTGGGGGCCTGGGTCACCGCATTCCTTCCTCCCACTCTCCCCTCAGTACTCTCAGGGCTCTTTCTCACACCTCCCCCCTCTCTGCTGGGCAGTGTTTTGCCCGTCCTTACCCAGGCTTTCCCCGAGGTGCTGCCACCGTGGCTGTGGGGCTCAGCCAAGCCCTGCGATGTGTCGGTTGGAGCCGGCTGGAACCGGCTGTGTCCGGCACAGGGCAGCCCTAGCCGCCCTCCCAGAGGTCCCTGCCACCCCTGCCACCAGCACCCGGCATTACACTCACTCATCTCCTTTCCACAAACACCTTCACAACCCCCTCTCCTCACAGAGGCCGCCCTGCAGGTGCCTCCCCTGCGCACCCGCACCTTGTACAGCAATATAAAAGACTTTAAAGTGAGTTTTGTTTGTGGGCGAAAGCAAAAATGTAGGTCTGGATGAAGTTCAGATAGTAGGACACACTTCATGGCTTCAAGAAAAGGATTTCAGTAAGACTATTACAATTTTTAAACATGCTTTATTTTATGGAGTAGCAGCAATGTATGAATTGCTTTTAAAATGTTACCAGGACTTTGTAGAGGCTGTTATTTCCCCTAGAAGAGTCAGGGAATCAATTGTTTGCTTTGCATGTTCAGAATACATAGATGTGGAAATAAAACTGAGA
>NW_010389772.1:0-380 GCF_000710305.1 Buceros rhinoceros silvestris | reverse complement strand
GTGAAAAGAACAATGAGATTTTAAATTAAAAAAAACAAAAAGCAGACCAGCCAAAGCCACTTCACTGTTGAATGGCTTTGAATGAGTACTACAGCCTTGTGCCTTTCAGTAAAGGGTCTATTTAACCTGCCTGAACATATACATGGTGTCATTTCTGCTGTAACAACCTGCGTGAGGCACTAAAATCCTCTGATTCAAGGAAGTTGTGTGTTTTCTAAGGGCAAAGTAAAGCAAGTCTGATAGAGCAAGAATGATAACTATACTTCTCTGAATAAAAGAATACATTTTTAATATTCTCCCATCTCTTTAGCCTGCCTCCTTGCCAGGAAGAAGAGGATCTGTACATCTGCTCCTTTATAAAGCCCATATATATATATATA
>NW_010389771.1:351-21869 GCF_000710305.1 Buceros rhinoceros silvestris | reverse complement strand
ATTGTCTGCGGGGTATTTTCGTAACACTGATTTACAGAGGCTCCTAATCAATGGATTTCAAACTTGCTAGTCTTTTTGCATGGGAACACCAGTCAATTTGCAGTATGAGTTGAAGAAGCACTTTTCCACTGGGATAACAACAATCACCCTCAGCAGTGAATGGACTGGAAGAGGAAACTCAAGCTAGTTTGTAACTTCCCATCTCACATGTAGGTTATACTCCAACTCTGAGGACGTGTCTGAAAAATTCAACTGCAGTGACTTGATGTCATCCAAAACAGCTGCTTTTTTACTGCAATGCAATCCTGGGCCATCACTAAATGATGATCTGTCAATTTTTCTGCCTTGGTTCTCTACTCCCCATTCAACTATAATGAGACGTACAATTTTTCAAGCTTTCATGGTTAGACAGCTGGACTGACTAGACAGTTTTTCTGCTAGAATAAAACATTACTGCAACTATCACGCAGAATAACACTGAATATCATTATGGCAGAAACCTGAATATGATAAACTGGAAGAGTGAAGATCATTCTGAACTTTGTCATCTAGTTGTTAGAAGTGTTGTCTCTGGATATGCAAAGGTACATGTACAAAGGAAAAGGCCAGGTTCACAGATTATTTTTTGGCATAGAACAAACCAAGGAAGCCACAAAATCTGGATTATGGCTTTTTAGTTTGTTGATCTGGATCAATGGCAATGTTTAATTTGTACTAAATCCTGCATGCTGCTGTATGGCTTTTGGAGAGGTATTTGGAGAGGCATATCAATGCTAAGGAGCTTGTGGAGTCATTTGAACAAAATGCTTCAGATGAGTTTGAACAGACAATGACCCAAATCTGTAAGCAAGTAAAAGAAAATTGATTACTTGGGAGGGGTGTAATGGGGAGAAAAGACTAGGACAAGGATGGTGATTGTTGCATTGACTGCAAATAAACAATCTCCATGATCATCACAGCAATTGCGTAGATTTAAATGGTTAAGTGCTTAAAGCCTCTATGTTCCTCATGTGATTTTAATAGAAAACAATTTTATTTCTGCACATTTACAGTATCTTCAAGTAAGTGAAAATGTATCGTTTGCCAGCAGGAGACACATTTCTATGCTTTTCAGTGGCCAGATTGGCTAAAGATTTCTGCCCTTCTAACTAACAGACGTGAGGAAAAGAGGCAAGCCACAGAGACTCCTGCTCTAAACACTGAATCTCCTTGACTTAAAAATTGCTTGCAACTCAAGGTAGAAAGGTTAAAAATAAACTACAAAGATTACAAGGCAATCAGCTCTCCAAAATAAAAGGCTAGATAAAAATGTATTAGACCAGTTTTCCTAGACCAGTATCACAGGTGGTTTGAAAACAGCTTGGACTGATGGTCTCTGCAGGTAGCGATCTGTGCGAGTGACCCTGGCAGGGAAGAAGCCAAGTTAGCCTGCTGTCAGTCAACAGCAGGAGGCGTGTCGTTTAGGAGGAGACAACAGAGAGGCTTGGTCAGTAGCTGATTGGAGGAGAGTACACTTGAAACCAATCCAGGTAGGGCACGTATAATAAACAAGTACTAGAAGATTATAAAACTATGCGATAAGAGAGAACACGGGTTGGAGGCAGTTGCAATTTGCAGTAAGTAGGTGCCGCAGCAGTTTGCTGCAGTTGTATTTCAATAAAGGCTTGATGTGCACACAAGCCGTTGTCGCATTGTCCGCCCCGACTATTCACGACGTGTGGTGACCCACCACAACTGGTGACCCTAACAGTTGGGGAGAGACCCCCCAACAGCGATCCATGTACTGAACACTGGGCAACAGTCCAGCTGGTAGCTGGGAATAAATGGAGTATCCTGGGGTCTTTACTGGGAATGATTGTTTCATATCTCCATCACTGATAGGGATGTTAATACAGAATCCACCATCCACAAATTTGCAGGTTGTTCTAAGTTCATGGTGTGAATGGTGGACATACTAAACAGCAGAGATTTGATCCAGAGGGACATTGGGAGACATGACTATTGGGCCAACAGAAAATATATGAAAGTGAACAAGGAGTTCAAAGCTCTTTGCATGGAGCAGAAAGGCCCCGTGTGTCAGTACACAACAGGCACTGACTGCCTCAGTAGCAGCTTTGCTGAAAATCACTGCAAAGAGGTTATATTGAATGTCAACCTGAATAAAAGCCAAAAGTTCACTAGCACTGCAAATGGGGCAAAGCAGGCACTCAGCGGCATCAGGAGAAGCACAGCTTGACAGGTCAAAGTTGGTTATTTTCCCTCTCTACTTGGCATGGGTGAGGCTGTACCCAGGACAGTGTTCAACCTGGGCTCCCGCAGTTCAAGAGGGATGTGGAGAAGCTGAAGATGGTTCATCAAAGGGCTGTTCACAATGGGCAAGAACTTAGGTTACATATCCAAGCTGTAATCTGTGACTGCTGCTTCTTGTTATAGTCTCTGGCACTACCAAGAGGAGCTTGGCCCTACAACCTCTATATCTTCTCTTTCATTAGCTGTGATCCATCACAGCTATTAGATCACCCCTTAGCCTTCTTTTTGACAACCTTTACCAGTCCAGCTCCCTCTGCCTCTCCTGTAGAGCATGTAACCTAGTCTTGGGGGATTCAGATTAAGAAACACTTTTTAACTAGAAAAGCAATGCAGAATAGGAAAAAGTTCTCCAGGGAGGCTGTGGGATCTCCATTCTTGGAAGTTTTCAAGACTAGAAAAAGCCACAGATAATCTGGTCCAATATTGGTGGCAATCCCATTCAAAGCAGTAGCTGGGTGAAAGGACTTAGAGAAGTCAAATCCACCAACATTTCTGTGACTCTCAATAGAACGCTGACTACCAAACTTGTTCTTGATTGACTGAGACCCCTCGCATTGATTCATTATTTCTTTGAATTTGTTGTACAAGCACAGAGAACAATAATTTGTTTGGTCTATAATCGTATTTTCTCTGTGAAGTACCCATTTATCTTCCCATTTGTAGCATAAGTTCTGAGGTAAGTGGTGGCTGTGGGTGGGAGAGAAGTGTCCTTTTCTTTCCTTTGTTATAACCAGTGTTGCATTTTTATAACCACATCAAGAGAAGAATCAAGCATGGAGCATTGACTGCATAGCTTCTGGGTGAAGAGAGGAAACGGGAAGATAAATGGGGATGAGAACAAAGATAATGTGAAGAGAAAGAGAGGAGCCAGAAGAGGGATAAACAGACAGATAGGCAGCTGGAGCAAACAGGGCAGTATCCTTTGGAGGCAGCTTCTCTGTTCTTGCCAGCTTCTGTTGTTCTAGCTGTGCCTTGGCAGCTGAAGGGGAGCGCCTACTGTGGGCACTTCCAGCCTGGAGGGGAGTGATGAAAGAAGGGATGCTGAGTGGTTGCTTCACTGGGATAACTTGAAGATTACACATTTTGGGCTGCAAGTGTAGAAAAATACCTTGCCTGGGGAGATGCTGCTCCTCCCAGGTCAGTCTTTGTGTAAACTTTCTGACTACTCTTGCATTGCAGCTCTGTCCTTAAGGGTTAGATACGCAACTGTCTGTGGCAGAAGTTAGTGTATACTGGCCCAGAGCAACTAGATAATAAATCTTTTGAAATCCTGGCTTCGTTATGTCTTGATAGGAAAGTAAATCTCACCCTCTCAGCAGCAAGTTATTCTTTCATTGCAAGGATGCTGCTGGTGAATGATGTTTTCCAAACTGATAAATGTGATATTTTCTGTGCCACAGGTTATTTTATTTGTTTTGGATGTTTATGTTTTAGCTTTATGAAGCAATCTGTCTGGAGAAAGGCCCAGAAATAATTGACTGAGGCTCTTCTTCTGATATAGCTCTTTATAACCACAGATCTATAGCAAATCCAAATGTGAAAATAAAATCATGTTTCACCCTGGAGCTGGGATATTGAATACAGAGAGTTGTACTTCCATACATTTTCCTTATTCCTGTATCTCTTTATAGCTGTTTGTTTCAAAACCTGCTAGTGCATAGAAGATGAAAAAAGTTTGAGATGTTGAAGAAAAGAGACTGTTGCATCAGATACAGACCTCTCCACGGCCTTCTCGGTAGCTGACTGGAAATGTTAATTCAAACATCTTCCTTGCAAACATTACTCAAACATTACTCTATGGCTTTCCTATAGCTTCCATAGCTTTAAAATCCACCTGTTCTTTAGGCTTTGTTCAGTATATTTGGTTTTCAATCCTCCATTGCAAAGCTCGAAGAGGAAACGGCAAAATAACTTTTGTCCCTGTCTCTTCATATTCATTTGGCATTCTTCTCCTTCTTCCTCTCAAGGGCTTTCCCAGGCAGGCTGCTGAAGTACAGCTTATGCCAGGTAAGCACAGGGACATCCCTCCAGATGGACTTTTAGACTTCTTGATGCCTTTGTGTCATTACCACTCTATGGGCCCCATTTCTTACAGGTTGCAACTTTGTCTCCTGTTTTCTTCAACTGTTCTAAATACTGACTTCTCTTTTTCTGCCCAACATCTTAATTCCTCATGGCAACAGGGCTTCTGCAATCGACTCTATCATCTTTTCCTTCCTAGAAATAAGATGATGAAGAAGGTTATTACCTGGTAAAAACTACTTTCTTAGACAATTTATTAAGCCATTTGTGACTTTGGCTCCTTGTTCTTTTTTTTTGTTCCCTAGATGGTTTCAGTTTCTTAAAAATTATAAGAAGCTTAAAGATTATAATGCAACCTTGCAAAACCACATCTTGCAAATGGACAGTAAGGCATAGAGAAGTTAGCAATACAAGGGAGATCTGTGAGAGAGAATCAAGAGGAAATAAGTATTCTCTTGCTTCCTTGTCCTTTTCCTATTTTGACACATGTACATGGCAGAGCAACTTTGTGCCACAGAAGGGGCAAGAGTAAATCACAGTAAATCACAGTCTGAAAAATAAAAGCCATTGGTTCAGCTGCAGGAATTTTGTAAGATTGCTAATTAAAAAATCAGTATTATAATACTATTCTGAGAAGTTAAAGAAGGGAAACAAACCTCTGGTAGCCTATCTGCTTTCCTGTAGATTCTGGCAGCTTGTGCTGCATCTGAATCTACCGTGCTGTGTGATGTTTCACAGAGGCTCGGAATCAGCAGCCCCTCGACTTTCTGCAGTTCCCGAGCCCCATTGGCTGGAAGGCAAAGCAGAGGCGGAGAGTGCCCTGAATATTTTTCTCTTCCACACACCATAAAACAGGCAGCCAGCATACACTGTCTGACAGTGAGACTGGTGCCTGCGGTTTGAAATTAGTTTCTGCTCCACAGCAGTCACTTGGGCATTTTACGTTTGCCTCTCTTAATGGAAGGGAACAAAAAGCCTTGCAGCATACCGGTGAACTAAACAGGAACGGACCTTAGGGGAAAATCGAAGCAAACTTACAGACTGTTGGGACTCTGTGACATAGATCACCAAGGTAAATGTGATGATGATCAGGAACTGCATCTGTGAGAGAGTAAACCACTATTTCTGAGTTTGAAACCCTATTTTGTAGCAGCCGACAAAGCATTCTGAACTGCTGCCTGCCTCAGTGTTGGCTTATTTTTCTTTTCTTTCCAAGCTGAAAAGCCAAAGAAGGTTTCCAAAGGAATGCAAAGGGAACAGGAATTTTAAAAGCAGGAAGCTAAAAGGGGTTCTCCATAAAATGAATTTCACCCAGCACCGTGGGACACTCCAGCCTCTCCATTTCTGGAACCACAGCTATGGACCGTACGGAGGTGCCAGCGAGCCCAATGCAAAGGGCCACTCCTCAGGAGGCTGCTATGAGCAACTCTTCGTATCCCCTGAAGTGTTTGTGACTCTGGGCATCATCAGCTTGCTAGAGAACGTCTTGGTCATTGTGGCAATAGCCAAGAACAAGAACCTCCATTCGCCCATGTACTTCTTCATCTGTAGCTTAGCAGTAGCTGATATGTTAGTGAGTGTATCTAATGGATCAGAAACTATTGTCATCACGCTGCTAAACAATACAGACACAGATGCACAGAGCTTTACCATAAACATTGACAATGTCATTGACTCAGTGATTTGCAGCTCCTTGCTTGCATCAATTTGCAGTCTCCTCTCAATAGCAGTGGACAGGTACTTTACTATCTTTTACGCCCTCCAGTACCATAACATCATGACGGTGAAGCGCGTAGGGGTCATCATCACATGCATCTGGGCTGCTTGCACAGTATCAGGCATTTTGTTCATCATTTACTCTGACAGCAGTGTTGTCATCATCTGCCTTATTAGCATGTTCTTCACTATGCTCATTCTCATGGCATCCCTCTATGTCCACATGTTTATGATGGCTCGGATGCATATCAAAAAGATTGCTGTTCTTCCAGGGACTGGCCCGATTCGCCAAGGAGCCAACATGAAAGGGGCCATCACTCTCACTATCCTGATTGGAGTTTTTGTTGTGTGCTGGGCTCCGTTTTTTCTGCACCTGATTTTCTACATCTCCTGCCCCTACAACCCCTACTGTGTGTGCTTCATGTCCCACTTTAACTTCTACCTCATCCTTATCATGTGCAATTCCATCATCGATCCACTTATCTATGCATTCCGGAGTCAGGAGCTCAGGAAAACGTTCAAGGAGATTATATGCTGCTGTAGCCTGAGAGGGCTTTGTGATTTGACTGGCAAATATTAAACCAAGTGGATATGTTCCTGTGCACACAACATGCAGCACAGAGTTCCAAACTTTCAGATCCTCTTTCTCAGCAAAGTTTGGTTTAAATCTTTAAGGGTGAGCACCTCTTTCTGTCTCCTGTCCCTCTCATCCTTGTGTCCCATTCACATGTAATTCATGTTTCTGTATAATGTTTGTGATATCTGCAGTTTTGTAATTTATTTGGCTGGAAAGAGAAGGAGCACTTCATACCAGCTTGTAAGTAAGCAAACAAATGTACTGATGGATGTGCAATAGTAACAAACATGAGCAGCTGTATGTTCCAACTGCTGACAAAATAAATAACTTGCCTGACTTACAGTACATACTGATACTGTTTCTTATTCTGTTGAAGTTATTATAGCTATCCATTTACATTATATACAGCTTAAAATAGAGCATATGCTTCTCTGTCGGTGGAGTAGAGGTTCTCTGGAATCAGAAAGTAGATTTTTTATAACGGTTAATGCAACCAATATGAGTTGTATTCATTCGAGTCTTTTTTTTTCTACTCCACAAACAGCAATTCTCTTCTTTGTTACAGCTGTTGCCTACAACAACATTTTTCAAACGGCTGCTGTGCAGACAATCGAATGCTTGGGTTTTATGGGTTTGTTTTTTTTTTTTTCCAAGATGATCATTGCTGTATGTCTGAGAGCACTTTTTTGTAAAGTTCAAATTGCTCCCTGAAGGTTCAGTTAGCCCTGGACATATTTGCTAGACTGGCATCCAGGTAGACTAGCACCCTCCACTCAGCCGTGAAGCTGGTACAGTATTAACATTGACAGTGCCAGCACCAGTATACAGATGCACTGAGAGATTTACCTGATGAAGATGAAGAGGGGACTTCAGTTTGAGCATTCAGTCCTTCCTTGTTCTAAGCTGTTGTGGGGAACAAGGACTCCGTGCTTCAGAAGAAAATACATCCTTGTTAGAAACCAGCTGCCTTCTGTTCTGAAGTGCGTTAGCAGACGGGATCCACTGCCAGGATCCTTACAGAGAAGTCAAGGCATGTGTTCATTTGGCCCGAGTACCTCAGACCGTGCTGTGCAGCATATGAGCTTTGCAGGGCAATGCTATCACACAGAAGGGATGCTGGCCAACCAGTCTGCAAACCCATGCTCTGTGTCTGGCAGCCCTGTGTGTTACTGCTGCTTGATGTCAGTTCACCATTTCAGGCATGTAATTGATGTGTTCTCAGTTTCAGTTAAAGTGCCTCTCTCTCTCCACAGATTGCAAGAGGGTCCTCAGGTCCCTGATTTAATACCTTTAGTGGTGGATTCCAAGAAGATGTGCCTTAACATCTCAAAAATATCAGCTTCTACGTAAGGGCATAGAAGAATCAATTTACTTATTCTCAGAAAGTATAAAAACATAGTGGAAACTGGTAGAAGACCTGGCAAGTTCTGATTTAAAAAGTAAAAATTAGAAGTAAAAATTAATTTAGGTTTTAATCCAGGATGTTTGATTTTACCAAGAAAAGCAGTGAATTAGTTGGATGAGCAGTCCTGTTGATTTTCTTGTTGCCTTAAGCTGCTTTTTCCCTCCTTAAAGAAAGACATACAATGAAAAGGTGTTAATGAAAGCAGTCTGTTTGCTACCTGGGATTCTCCTCCAGACAGAGGCTGTTCTTTCAGTTGTGGGTAACTTTTCAGGATAGCATAAAACTGTGACAACCTTCCGTCCTCTGTCAAAAAGTATGAAGGACTTAAGGTGGGTCTCAATATCTTTGACTTGAAATTACTTGCAGGGAGAGTAAGGAAGTCATTTGACTTATGCATCAAAGTCCCTTGGCAGACATCATGTCTCCTATGCCCTACTCTTGCATTTGGGACACTCCATCCACCACACTGCTTGCAACACACTCCTGTTACCTTCTCTCAGCTTTAGTAAAAGATCATAACGGTTACAACATGGAAGATGTGGAAGTATGTATATCATCTACTCTATTAACTCTATGTATTTTCTTCTCAAGGAAACTACAAACATTTCAATAGTACCTCCCGAGGTAGGGATGTATTCCACTGAGTAGAGAATAGAAAAGGCCTAAGAAGGAGGATTAAAGCTCAAGGGGAGAAAAAAATTAATGTATTTAAATTAATAGTTTATCCAAAAACCCAATGGACTTTATTAAAGGCCTTTCTGTCTCCCACAAGACGTGATGTTAGCTATGCAAAAATGCCCTGGCAATAATGCAAGAAATTGCAGATGCCAGTTTGAACAAGACACAAATCTCACTAGACCTTTGTTTTGCCTCACTTTCTTTAGCTATTTTAGGACTGTGAATTACAGTATTGGGCTCCAGATATTCCCTTTGTCGTCAATGGATGCAGAGAGGGCCCATTGAAAAGTGTCTCAGGAGCAAGATACTTCCTCAGGTGCTCTGAACATTAATTTAAAGGGCTCTCTTTCTCTCCTCAGGCCATACAAGGATCAGACACCTTACTTCAACATCTGAATTCTGAAGAGGCTACATTTCTGTAAATTACTTCCTGAATTCCCAGTTGATTCTTAAAACTAACAGTCTCACTTCTTTTTGCATCACAAGGCTAAGAGAAACAACAATTTGTATCAAAGGTTTTCTTGTAGATTCCAAAACCAGTGTGTATCTCTTCTGCACTTATTTGTATTAAGACTAGTCAAGGCAGTTGTGACCCCATTAAGCTCTAAACTTCATTTAGAAATCTAATTTTTAAAAGTATCTTATTACAGAGTTGTGGCAACTCTGAGCCTGCTTAGCAGCTATTCTGTGTTTATTTCATAAAGCTAAATGTATCTACAGACTTTTTAAAATGGAGTTTTTAATTAAAGAGGACTTTTCCATTTCAGGGTATTATCTTTTAGAGTGTAATTTATTGAAATTGCTGGCAAACCTCCTACTAGATAATTTTCCTATTCTCAGATACACTGTTTCTTCCGAGCAGCTGAATCAGTTTCTGTTAGCCTATAGCTCTAGCAACTTTCCAGCAGAGAGCCTTAGAAATCAGTGTTGTGAAAGACAAGCAAGTTTCTCTAGCTTGCTAGAAAGTGGGGACAATGCAGGATTGGTTTTCACACTTAATTTGCTGGAGCTTTGTTTTTCTATTTGAAGGTCTTCTTAAGAAAATTGTATTTCTACCACTAAATGTCTGGGCATTAAGCACTTTAGCACTTTGCATTTCAGTCACGTTGTGTAACTACGGCCTCTCCTCTATGGCAAGGAAGTGGGTTTGTCTCCACTTTACAGGTGTAAGGATTTACATTTTCACTTCTGCTGGAGAAAAGGGGCTAATGGATTTGCCCATCCCCCCTGAAGGCAGTCTTTGCTTGAGCTGGGAATCGATGGTCGCGTCCTCCGCCCTTTCCCAGTAACTGGCTGTGATATAACATACAGAAGTTTTGAAACAAATATCTTTCTTCAAGAGGGGCATTTCTTTAGCTTTGAAGTAGTTTTTGAACAAAGCAAAGGACTCTAAAAAGCACTTAGGAGGCTGTAGTTGGTCTCAGCAGAGTGGATTTCAAATAATGATCCGAGATATCCTTTATAACTGAAACATGTTGCCATCTGGAAGCAGGAGAAATGCCCTGATGGACTCAGGTGTTATTGAATGAGCAGCAACATAATGCTTTCAGTTATGATACACACAGGACACACTGTTGTTGTAACTCTAAAATGACTTTTTTGTTGTTAAACTAATTCTATTATACAACGTGTTCATCTGGGGTTCCTTCATTCTCAGGCTGAATTCTGGTGAAGAGAACTTGGGTCCTGATGTTATTTATAATATACTGTTTTCCATATAGGCTTGGAAAAATTGAGGTCAATATACCACTGGAAGGAGCTCTCAGAACATGTAGCTTTAGGGATGAAATCTTCATTGTTTATTGAGAAATTACTTCAGATTTAAAATTAATATTCCGATTCCTTCAGCATGTCTCAAGTACCCCAAGGCTTTCCCTTTGGATGAAATACTTCTCTCAGTTATTAAAAAAAGGAGACTCCACATGTCACAGGAGCAGTCTACTGCTACTACAGATACCCACTGTCATACAAGACAGGTTACACGTCCCTGCTTGGTTCTTTTTTGTTTCACATGGCTCTGTTTTCCTACCTGTTTTTCATACTTGCTGCTCATTTTGTTCATAGAAGAAATCTTCAGATTTGTGGATTAAAAATCAACCCCTTCAAGTTTGTAATGTAAAAGAAGTCATCAGCTTCACCTGTACCCATTTGTTCTCTTGCAAACGTTGTTCATTAGTTTCAGTTGTTCTCCTTTACACTTGGTATATTTCTGTATTTGTGTATTTCTGGACTGCCACCAGCCCCAGTTCTCCAAGTCCTCCCTGCCTGGGTGGTGCGTTTGCCTTCGGCCAATGGCAAAGCTTCCACCCAGCTGCTTGTTCACTCAGTAGGATGAGGGGAGAAAATAGGAAGAACATCCTATTTCTACTATCTCCGTCCTCAGAATGATCCACTTTCCCTAGCTGATTTTCAGATAGTCCTTCCCGTGGAAATATGAGCCACCCTTTTACCACCAAGATCTGACTTTGTCACATGCCTCTTGACACAGCCCTGCAGGACCCACAGATCAGGCTGCTGCCTTCGCTGGCTGTGTAAGCAGGGATCCATTGTAAATCTTGCATGTGTTGTGCCAGGCATCAATAAAAAGGAATTTATAGAGGTTTCCAGGTGGGAAAAAGAAAACTGAAAATCATGCAGATGTGTAATTTGCCATATTTAACTGTTTGTGAAACAAACACATTATAGCTTATTAGAGCTTTATTCTTTGTATAAGAGTGGCTGAGCAAACACTTTATTCACTCAATAATCTGCAGCAACTGTTTTTAAGTAAGTGCAGAGGAATTAAAATTCATTATGAAGATATTTGCTATAAAATTATCTTCTCTTGAGGTAGCATCTCAGAGTGGTTTTGAGATTTCTTCCCATGCAGAGAACCCTGCAGAGTTCAACACAGACCCCTCACGTATATCATAAAAAAAAACAACCCAGCAAGCTTTCTAAAGTTGCATTCATATAGCCTAACAGCTGATTCATTAAAAAAAAAAAACCAACAAAAACTTAATTTTCCCCTTGAAAAGGGAGACAAAAGAAGGGGATTAAAAAAAAAAAATAAAAAAACCCCAAGAACTGAAAAAAAAGGGGGGATAAAATTGAATTGCTACTATGGAGGTAATTGCTCTCCAACTTTCCCAATTTTGGCTGGGCCAAGGGAGTGCGAAACTCTCTGGAGAGCAGGAATTGTGCAGATATCTCTCCATAAATTTAACTGCCTGTGCATAAACGTGCCAGGTTCTGGGTGACTAGTGGGTTTTTGCATTAAAGCATTGGAAGTCACCAATGTGTGCCATATGTTATCACTGATGCTTTTAATTACCTAGATACGCACACAGACAGAGTAATACTGGAAGAAAGCCTGGCTGTGCATGAAGACAAACACGAATAACGCATGTTTGGAAGAAATAAATCTGCTTATTATCCTGCAGTTTTTACTGGGGTGATGAGGTGGTGTCTTTGGTTTCTTATGGTTATTATCTTCAGCTTCACCCATGGAAATGCAGTGCTCACAAATAATACAGACAGACTAATTTTCCCCTCTAATACAAAGATGCTTGTTCTCAGTTAGAATTGCCTCCAGGACAAATAAAATGGTATTCCATGCAATATTAAAGGCTTCATTGGTATAAATTCTCCTTATTTGTGAACTGTGTACCAGTGCACACCAGCATGGCTCAGTTTGGGACTATTCATCACCTACCAACTGCCCAAGGCAAAAGACAGAGAGTGAATCCATGAGGGGTCAGCTGAAGCAAGAGATGACCCATCTTTATTGTTTTTCAAACAAATCCTCTCAGACTTGAAGTTCTGCTGGCACATCAGGAACGCGATACTCAACAGTCAGGCTATTCAAGAGAAGTTTGACTATGAATTTGGACTGTAAAATTGGTTCTGGCCTCATGGAGGATCCACATCTGCGAAGCTGCCATAATTCCTGCAGGAAATCCCATATTTCTCATCACCTTAGTGGAACCAAGTGACCCAGGCCATTCCCTTCCCTGAAAGCAGAAGATAGCACTTGGCTGGCTCAGAGGAATGGAACACTGGTAAAAACTCTGAGGTAAAATCTGAGTAAATCAGTTTGATGTTAGTTCCAGTTATTTGCTAGAGATAGTTTCACGCTCTAGAGGCCTTGTTATGGGTCATGTTTCAAAGACATATTTATACCAATAATGCCAGAGCTACTGTCCCAGTGAGAGCTTGGTCAGTAGTAAGACATCTGCCCCAAAATGAAAGGACTATGGAATTTCATACACCATATGCACACGATAAGACAGGCATCCATTTAGCCAAATTTTATTTGGGTTTTGAGAAGGCTTTACCTACTTCTGAACACCAGCCAGAGAGAACTTGATGTCTCTGATTTTGGGTGCTGCAAATTAGGATCCTTTGTGTATCCAAATGTTCTGAATACTCAAATATCCTTTGGGTATCCAAAGGAAATCTCAGTCACCTCTGCCACTTGTGCTGCCTTAGCTGTCAAACACAGAATTATAAATAGCACACCTTCTGATACATCCCCAGCTTTGAAGATTCCCTTGATCTCAGCTACTTCAGCTCTGAAAGAAATGTTGTTATTGAGTGCACAGAACTGAAATGGTCATGACACTTTAGATCGTATAAATTGACTGCATGTAGCTATTGAAAAACCAGACCATGAACACTAATAGGAATGAGTTAATTTTTTTCCCTCAAATAATCGTGATTTTTTTTTGTTTGTTTGTCTGTGGGAGTAAAATCATTGAGGTGAATAAGATGCTGTCTTATGAAACAAAATTTAGTTAGAAAGAGACTTTTTGAGGTGGAGTGTAGGATTGTGAGTTTAGTTTTAATGAGCTAAATGTTTTCTGAAAAAAAAACAACTTCTAAGACAGAAAAAGTTGCAAACAGGTCCTAGAGTACTGATGTGTTTGTCCTGTTGTACTATAAAATTAATACCTATAAGTACCACTGAATACTGTACTTCAGACCTGGACTTCTGCTTTTTCATTCTTTTCAAAAGAATGAATCCTGTGAATTAATCCTCTCCCTAATAATTTAAGGGTTTCAGAAGATATGATGGAAGCTGGCTGTAGACTTGGGGAACTTACCACCAAAGAGAGCTGTGGATGCTAAGAGTGTGCATGGTTTCAAGTAAAGACTGTCCCAACTGTTGGCAGAGAAATCCAGAGAGTGTTACTAAGGGCACACAGCCACATGATGCAAGGGTGAGGACCAATGGATCAGAAAAGGAAATTATATGGGACTAGAGAGAGATACCGGAGAAGAGTATCCTGATCATGCCTACCACTCCCTCTTAGGTTACCTAGTGCAGTTAAGGATGGTGACAAATGATGTTTTGGACAGAGATGCAGCTGGAAGAGGGAACAGAAAGAGGCTACACACCATCACCAGGTCACCTCCACCAGGCTGCTTCTTTCAGTGCTGAGGATAACCAGCATGGTGAGAGAATGTGACTTGGGACTTGGATGGCCACTGCCTGAAGCAGAATAGCTTCACATTATATATATTCACATATGCTATGCCCTGGTGTAGGACAACAGCTGTTTTCCTATAGGAGTCCACCTCATGCCCTGATGTGGAGCTGCTCAGGAGATGAGGCCAGTGGTCAGTTTGCTTACATGTGTTTTAAGATATGCAGGAATATCTTGTGCAGGCAGCATAAAATGCAGAAACCGTGTGTGTAAGTGTGTGAGCATCTCATGTTGGTAACCCCCTCCCCAGCTTCTCCAATAGGAAGTGCTGCTGCCAGGAAGCAACCAGATGCCCAAAACATTTCTGTGGGTTTCCCCTGTGGCTGCCTTCAGCCCAGTAAAATCCAGGTTCATTGCTAGTTCTGCTCTTCTTCACGGATGTTGCTGCTTCTGGGAGAGCTCGCTTGTGTCCTGGGCTGCCTGACCACCTTCTATTCGCTTGCTAGGCCTCCCAAACTCTGAGTTTATCTCCTTCCTAACTGGCGTATATACACATCTCCTTTCTCAAGTTGACTTCTGATCCAAATGAGCTGTAATTTCCCAATAAATAGTTCACAAGTGTGGCAGTACGTTTTTTACATGCTATAAATATTAAAGCAGCTAGTGACACTTTCTATTATGTGTATTACCACTGGACACTTGAGTGTGCAGCCACGGAGATACACTGGGAAAAGCTACCACTCCAAACTTATATATTCAAACACTGCCAGCATAGCCTCTTGTCACTGAATTAATGTCATTTGGTGAAAGGTTTTGATGTTTCATCAATCATGAAGCTTGATCTCAAACATGGAAGGCTCGGCTCACCTGCCATCTTCATCCATCTTTTGCTTCAACCTTGAGACGCCTATTCAAATGTTGGGACACTCAAGGGATATACAGTTTTAGATGCTCAATGGAAAAGTTTACTTTATTTCAAATGAGTTTCATTTTTAACTGTTATTTAGAAGGATGGTGTGAGCTCAGGAAATCCCAGGGAGAGGTGCTCAGGAAGATGAGTGTTTCTCTGTGCATCTGCGTACACAAAGAAAGCAGAGTTTTGAATTTGTCTCCCAAGGTACAGCTTTACCTTCCCAAATGGTATCATGGATACAGCAGTGTAGCCAGTGAGTGTTTTCCAGGACACTGTGAAAAATGTGTCTTCATAGAGCCTCAGGTTTCTTGCAGACCATGAAACACATACACAGTTTTTCTCACCTCCCTAGTTGCCCTAAGAAATGAAGAACTAGTTTTCTTGAGGAAGAACATAATTTACTACAAAATCATTAAGATTGTATTTAAGACAGATGGGCTCTGAGCTCTAAGGGTATATTTCTTGCCTTCTGAGATTCAGTTTCTTAACTTGAATGTTCTACTCATTGTATTTTCTTATTCTCATTCCCCCAAGGAATATCAGTTACCCTTCCTGATTTGCTGTATCTGCTGTCTAATGCAGGAACTAAAAATGCAGACACAGAGTATGATGTGTTTTCAGCATCCCTCAGTTCTGTTGTGGTGCCTTTACTGACGACAGAAAAATCTCATCTGTAAACATTAATTATCTAATGACGACAACAGAAACAAGAGAAGACTTACTGCATTTTCATGTATTTTCTGGTTTATAGGCATCATACCTGTTCTTGTGATACAGATTTTATAGCCTCTTTTTTTTTTAACAAAGAACCGGTCTGAAAAGGATTGGATGGATTTTAGGGGAAAAGTCAAGTCAACCCCAACTCAGCACAATAATATTGCTTACTTAAATCTGACAGCTACTTAGGCTCAAAGTGAACTGCTAGCTGTACTGTAAGTAGTGACCACATGGCTTCAATTTCAGCTTATAACACCGGTCTGAGGAGAGGACATACTTGGATATAATTTCATGAAGGTAAACTTGCAGGCAACACCTTTTATCTTTCAAAACAGAGAAATTCTTCTTTCCATATTCGATGCAGGGACTGCAGAATGCAGGTTCTGCATTTTTGCATTTGCTTTTTCTCTCTTTTTCCTTTTATTAGCTGAGATTCTTAAAATGCTTTATATATCCTGGAATCTTTTAATTAGAAAAGCAAAGACCAATCTGAGAGGGAAGCATTTTTATAGGCCAGGTGGCTCTACCTTGGAACTCTTGAAGTGCTGAGTAGAAAATCTTTGTACCTGACAAACCTTACCTAATAATGGATTTCTCTCGCTGTTTTACTCTCACTTGTTCAAAATGGGTGCTCTGGAGCGTTAATGTGAGTAACAACAGCCTCAGGGGAAAGAAGTTAGTTAGAAATTACAGTTAGATATTAACTGCAACATATGATGCCCCCTCAGGGTAGCTGGATCTGAAGAGTTGTGGTTCCTAAAAAGTATCCAGGGATGTTAAGTTTGGTGCCTGACAAACATGAGCGGAGGCAGCTCTTTGACCTTAGAAATCCCTCCATTTCACAGACTAATACATAACATCTACTAAGAGAAAAAACCCCAAACCCATCCTGCCTGCCACACATGCATTTCTACAGCAATTTCTTGCCGTGCACTTTCAGCACTTCCATTACCAAGAGGTGGTTATGTCAGAGGAAGGCAGGCACTCCATATTTTGTGCCAGGTGAAGAATTTCATTCTGGTAATACTAAACAGCCACACTTCGAAAGGAGCTCTTTACTAAAACATTGCATCTTTTGGCTCACACTGCTTAGTTTCTTGGGTGACCTCTCCAGACTTTTCTGTCTTTCAGCTTGTGCTGCCCTCTCCAAGTTCTATATTTGTCAGAAGAGGAAAGACGGCCACCTCCTCAGGAGGTAACTTTGGGAAGACTTCGTGCTCTTGCTGTGTTTCCTGACTCACAGCAGAAAAGTTCTGAAGCAAGACCCTTGGTGCTTGGCACAGTTGTAGACACTGTTTTATATGCCACAGACACATCAGTAGTTTGAGTTTGCAGTTTAAGTCAGGAGTTAATTCCCCTTTCAATTAGACCTCTACAATTCAAATGAAATAATGAGAATTAGCAACATTTTTAGCAAATAAACCAATTTTAAAAAAAAAAAATAGTTTTTTTTCTTTTTTTTTTTTTTTGCACAGCCCAATAGCTAGAGGAAGAGGATGGTTTTAAAGCAATCCTTCCAGAAGAGGCCGACAGACTGTGCAGTTCCTTCTGAAAATGGGCTCCTTTCAGCAATCTTAGCTGGCATCTCTGTGATTGAAAGGAATTGCAGTTTGGTGATCTAGGCGATGAATTATTTTCGCAGCTACCTGTCCCATGAACTATAACACATAGACCATTTTTCTCTGAAATTGGGTAGGTTTACCAGCTCCTGAGGAGCCTTTCAGAAGTTCTTCCAAGCTATTACTATGCTTCAGAGGTCATATAATGGACATTACCAGTCCAAACAGCTTAGGACGAGCTTCTGATCTTCCACTGATTGTTGCTTTATAATAGAAAATGCAGAGAAGATTAAGTTCCAAAGTGAATTCTAAGATTAAATGGCCTGAGGTAAGTAAGAATTTCAACTTCCTAAAGGGTTGATAAACAAATATGTTGAACAATTAAGGTGATATGAGCAAGGGAGACTTTAATCTCTTGTGCAAGCAACAGAGGTTCAATTTAAAAGAATTTCCTCAGAGTCTCTTGTTAAAAATCTACTGATATTTAACAGGTGCTAACTTTAATAGGTACAGAACAATAGGATATTAGAAATAAGCAGAATAGCAGCAGCTTTTCTAGTTATAGGTAGTTTAATGATTGCTTCTAACAAGAACCTGGCTTCTAATTACACTAAAAATGTACTTCACAGAAATCCGCCCTCAAAACAATTTTAAGAGAAAGATTATAATGCCACTTCTTTCAGGAAGCCATGTCCTTTTTTTTTTTTTTTTCTCCCAGGATGTTATTTGGACTCCTTTGCTGGTTATTTCATTTGGTTGTCATTAGCATCCACATTTTTTTGTTACTATATCAGCTGCATTTCGGGGCAGGGACCTTACCTACACTTTAGTGTAAAACCTTCCCAACATACTCCAGGTGTTAACCACAAGAATGTCAATAGAGAAGTGCAAAAGTAGGAAATACATTTCAGCTCTCCAGCAAGTCCTTTATCTCTTAGATTTTTTTGCCAGAAAATCAGTGCAATTCAGAACTTTTGCTATGACATCCCTGTAGAATTGCATTGTCAGCTAGAACAAGCCTGTGATAGATTATTTAAACTATATTGCATGAACCTTGGATTGTCCCAAAAGCATCATCAATTTAAATCTGCTCTCATCCATTTTTGGGATATTGAAGTCTTTGGCAATTTTCAAGGATATCTGAGTTTGTTTTGGTTTAATACAACCTTTTCCTCCTTGTCTAGCCCCAGAGGAGCACGAGCTCTGCAAAACTTCCCTAGTGACAGAGCGAATTCCTTAAATGATCTCACAGAATCATGATGACCTCTTTCAAGCGATTTAGTGCTCCTTGGGTCTCCATTTCCTTGTCAGTAAACCAAAACTAAAAAAAAAAAAAAAAAATTAACTGCTCTGCAATGCTTTTGTTATTTGATTTTATTTAAAGAGAAAGTATTTGTTCCATTAGCTCCTGAATGCTATGAACACACTGGATCCAACTGTTCTAAGTGCTTTACAAAGATATGAGGGATAGACACCACCTCAAAGTTTCTAGACTAAATAATAATTAGATCATTTGGTGAAACATTCTATATAAATGCAAAGTAGTTATTATTACAGTTGCTGGAACACGGAAAGCTCATTTTCTTTTGTATGTGATGTGCTATTGTAAAAATTTCCCAGGAAATTAAAGAAATCCCTCTCCCCATCTCAGGAATCTCTGGTGGGGGAGGAGTTCATTACAGCTCTGTCAGGGAAACCGTAAGAAGATTTTGTTGTAACGATAAAAGTCAGAATACTTCATCTTTTCATTCCAATGCATTGTGGAAGCTGATGAGAGGGAATATTGCTCTCTGCTTATCTTTAGTTTTTGAGGGACATTTATGCAATATCGATAGAGAAGGAGACGTAGTAATACCAATATGTATTTAGAGATTATACACTTCCTTCCAAAACTCTCTGGTCCATTTCTGGTATCTTTGAAGTGGTCAGGAAACCTGAGCTGACTTCAGTGAAGTCTGGATTTCACCTCTGACATTTAAATGCCACTGTTGCTCACATATAGTTACTGGGAACACAGAAAGTGCATTTTGAAATGAAAATAACCTTTGCACCAAGGTTTTTATTCCAAATGCAATATTCTCATTTTTCCTTTTCTTATTACTGTCAGAGTGACCACTTGAAAGACCCCAAAGGTTCAGGTGCTATTTGCACAAGTTTCTACGTGATCGTGAAAAACCAGAATCTAAACACTCATCAGAAAGCTCTTCTTTAATCTTCCTTTACCTCTTTTTCTTCACATGATTTATTCTTGCCCAATAAGTTAGGCTGTATATTATTCTTTCACCAATAATCCTTCCTCTAAAATTTTCTCCTATCTTTCTGTGCATCCCCTCAGATAGTTCCTTACCTGGGAGGAGCTGAGCATGCTTAGCTGGAAGCACGGCAGGGTGGGCAGGAGGGAAATGTTGCAGCTAGAGGAACATAAGGCTTGGAAGTGTCATAGGGAGAGCAGGGTTTTGATACGGCTCAGGGGTACTGGAAAGAGGGGTGGGCTGGTTTTTGTTTGTTTGAACCTCCTTCCTTAAAGGTGCAGAGAGAATGGTGCAAACTCTGTGGCAGCTCAAGGAAGTATAGAAAGTGGCTGGAAATGAGAGCAAGTATGGGAAAAAGTAGGAGGTATTTCACTGCAAATTCTTTTACTTTAATGCATCTCATGTAGCAGAGCTCTACGTTCTCTATGCCAAAAGTTCATTGTTTGAAAGGCTGATAAAGGTAACACTATCTCCAGAGACTGAAAACTTCTTGGGTGTTTCCAGGAGCTTCCCATAAAGAAAGGTGCAAGGTTCAAAGCTGTGGCTAGCTGTTCACACGAGGCTGCCTACCATTGTCTGCTTGCAACCACTCAAGTCCAAGCGTGGGGAGGAATTTTCATAGTTATAGCTAGATAACGTGTTTATGAATTCTTGTTTTTTAGTTA
Organism: Buceros rhinoceros silvestris; assembly: GCF_000710305.1. Taxonomy (NCBI): domain Eukaryota; kingdom Metazoa; phylum Chordata; class Aves; order Bucerotiformes; family Bucerotidae; genus Buceros; species Buceros rhinoceros. The sequence continues at coordinate 1,647 of NW_010389771.1, read as the reverse complement.
AAAAACAAATGTTTTTCTTTACAAATTCTGTAAGAACATTAATGTTGTTCTACTTTCACTGCCTCTTACGATCTGAGGTTTATCTGAAATTTCTGGGAAAACGATTTCCAGCGCTTGCTAGAAAAAGAAGGCGTATTTTCAAAGCAGAGTTTCCTGTGAGATTAGAAACCAAACATTAAACAATCTATCAGAATTCAAAACTGAATCTTCAGACAGCACCAACGAATACAAAATGTCACAAACACAGATCCTCTTGTCTAATTGGGAGATTCTTTCAAACAGGTTCAATAATATTCTTATTACAAAGAGGTGAACTGTTAAATTTTGAACCCATCTTCTATTCAGGGAATCTTGTGTTATGGGACATTTCTATATAATTTAGAACCACTTCTAAAAGTGTCTGGACTTCTCATAAATGGGATAAATTCCTGCTTGCTTAGAATATACTGACTCCACTAGGGTTCATTTATATCAGTGTCTCTGTATTGAAAAAGAAGTTGCTTCTGAGATATCAGAAAATTGATACTGAAGGAAAACAAACGTCATTCATTAGGTTCCCTACATCATCAGCTTTGTTTATGGCAAAGATGTAAATATGACAAATATGTTATGACAATATGTAAATAAAGGAAATGTTTGCAACTATTCTAGACTGGGCAAGAGCTCTGCAGTGAAATGTACAGTCATTTAAGGAATTGTTCATTGTGCTTTTAATGTGTAAGTTCAGAACAAACAAGTTTGGTGGAAACAGGTAATTTGTGAGTAGCTACAAGAATGAATATTCGGTATAAAGTGTCAGTGAAGTGCAGTGCAAGAGAAAGGCTTCTCTTCCTTTTCTTACCTTCCCATTGACTGCACTCGCTTGGCTTTGTTAGCTTAATTAATGATGATTGCAGGTGATTCTTAGACTCAGCTGTGAGGGAGGTGGAAACAACTGCCTATGCAGAGAAGGCATGGCCTGGCTTAAGTCTAGCAAAATGGTCTCTAAGATCTACTGCTTTTAAAAGAGAGGTCATTTTTATTTATTAAAAACTGAATAATCGGAGATCTTCACATTAAAATGAAATCAAAAGCTTCAAAATACACCCTGAAAATGGATATAGCTCTTGCAGTTTCATCAGATCCTTCTACCCAGAGCTGATCCTACCTATTATTTTCCTGATCCTCCTCTTCGATCAATGTTTTCCTGTCTATGACTTCCAAATGTCTTTGTACGCTATCTTTCAAGTGATTCTCACTGCTGGTTCTCAAATCTGCAGACTGTCTGACAGGACAGCTGCTCTAAGTTTCATTCCT